>NC_056731.1:1577213048-1577390548 GCF_019279795.1 Protopterus annectens | reverse complement strand
GTTTTTTTACTGCAGAATAAGGCTCATTTAAGCAGTTGTAAGCATGTTTAAAAGTGTTTGCGTGACATGATAGCAGCGGTTAAACACAGTTAAACAAACGTTGTAACGTATAACCTGTGCACGCAAACACTGCCACATCCGCTAACTACTCCAGATATATACCTGTCAGTGACGTAACATCTCACTATGTTCTGACATGACATTACATTCTCTATTGACTTAACTCTCCTGAACACATGGGTTTATATGGGTGATTCAAATGTTTATTATACAGATGATTACTACCTATATATGCAAGCTGTGGTTAAGGTATACTTTTGCACATGATAAACATCCCTGCCTTTATTGGGATTGTAACATCGAATGCACAGATACTATGCAGATGCTTTAACCATTACACTGTTGACATTAACGTTGCTTCCAGCTATTTCCTATTTAGATGATTTCTATGTGTAAGCTAGGCTAAGCAAAGGGCGGGAGCCCCCAAACTCACTGAGCTTCAAGTACTCTTGACATAACAACATATAACAAATATACTGTGAGACAATACAGTACATTCCTAACTATATTAGGCATAGCCCCTCACTGACACACTTCAAGGGAAACCTTGTTGTGTGAATGGGTAACAGACTATACGCCCATGGGATCATGTGTCCTAGAACCATACAACTAGGGATTGGGGAGCCTGTCCAGTTTGATAGCTCCAAGACCTGTTGGGGAAATTGAATGGTGTTGAATTGCCACATTAACATGCCCTCTTTAGATCACTAAGTGCCCCTATCACCCTCCACAACCGCAGTCTTCAACAGCTTCCAGCAACTCTGCCTGGAATTGCTTCATTGGCTATGCTTGACAGAGGCTCAGTTACTTCATCAATGATGCAGGGAAGGCCAACAGACTGTTGCTATGCTTCTTATTGCCCTTGGGCAGATAGACAGTAGGCTATCTGTGAACCTCTAATGTGCAGGTCTTCACAGCCATAATATGTGAATAAACAGACCTTCAAATCACAATATACAGTGTGAAATCACCATGTAGTCAGGAAACAGTTGAGTACAGCAAGAACATACAGAACACTGATACATAGTCACTCCAAAAGCCTGCCTTGGAAACTAGAAGACTTGTATAAGTTTAAGGCTTTCTATTGCTTACCACTAGGTTACCTACAGGGAAGATGAAAAACAAGCACATATGGGGAACATGCATCCAATGATACCATACGGGCCTATGTGTCAGCCTTACACTTTGGAATACTGGCCAAGGCTATTGGTGCCCCCATGGAGCCTTATTTAGGAGAGTTTTGAAGGTGAATACCAGCTCCATAAATAGCACAATAGCAGATTCAATGAGGTTTATTCTACTCAACACCAGGGGATGTGATCACAACATGCATGCACTCACAGCACTCCTCAGGATGGACAACATCAACATCTGTGCATTAACTGAAATCTGTCTTAAGGCACTGAGAGCACACCAGCACTACCAGACTAAAACCCATACCACACATTTCGGCCACAGAACATGGAGTGACAGACATGAGGAGGCTGTATCCATATTCATCAGGGATACCTACACCTCCAGGTTAGTGGGGCAGCATGATACCTCTGTGATTATCCATGTGCAGCTAACATCAGCCATAACTGCAGTGTGGAATGTGGCCTGCTAAGGATCACTCTCCATGACCCAGGATCTCCACTCCACCTAGCTGGAGACAGTAGAGAACATGACAGTCGTAACGCACACCCTGGCATTGGTCAATGTCAACTACCATACTATTAATTGGGAAACGTACTCTGGTACTCACTTCCAGGACCAGCACTTCCTGGAATGTATCACCTTCTATGCCCTGTATCAGGTGATAACCTCCCTAACGTGGGGTGGAAGCTACTAGATGTGGTCATCACCAGCATGGGCAATAGGTGCACCACAGTGGAGGTTAACCGGTCACTGGTTAGATCTGACCATGAACTATTCACTGTTTCCACACCCTAGCATCTCCCCCACCCATGGATACCACAGTGTATACCTTTACTACAGCTAAATTTACACTACTAGTGACAGGGGTGGGGGTTTCACAGCCCTCACACTAAGGGGAAACACTGCTTAAGATACAGACAGATTTACAAATGCATTCTATAAGCACCTACACAGATGTAGGGATCGTGCCATTGCTGGTAAACCAAGACTCAATCCTCCTAGACAAGGACACCGGTCTGGTGGACCCTGCAATAAACAGGCTATACTGCTGACATAGGACAGTGTTCCAGACACACAGCAAATCCCATGAAGGGCAGACATCTGTGACCACTATTAGTATAATACGTAGGTCCTCATGACATCATCCAAGGCTAACATCAGCAGGAGAATAGGCAAGGATTTGAAAGATAACCACAAAGCCTTCTTTGGCTATGTCAAGGATCTATGTGGTGACACACAGATTTGCACTGTGCCAGTGAAATATAACACAATATATGCTGACCCTACTGATGTCGCCAAAATCTTTGCAGATACATTCGGTGCATACTTCACCGCCTAAAGAGCCCACAACACTACCCAAAAGGTACAGTATCCCAACCATCAGAGACACACAGGTGGAAATGGCCCTCTCTAACAGCAGAACACAGCATCAGTGGAGGCAGATGTTGACCCAGACTGCATCTTGCAAACTGTACAAGACAACCTGCCGCCCCCCCACCTAATTAAGCATTCCTACCTTAGCATCCCCACAGGCTACATGCCCATACAATGGCACTTGTCAACGATTATTCCACTCCATCATGGAGAAATCACAGCTGATCATGGTAACTACCACTCCATAAGCCTGACTACTCTGGTCTGCAATGGTATGGTTTGCATCATCATGGCACTCATTAACAATGACATTGGTAACCTTCAAGCACGTGACCCAACCCAGGTCAGCTTGGTTGAGTGCAGTTCATGCCTACTGAACCTGTTTGACGTGTTACATACAATCACCAAGATGTTAGACATCAGGGGAGGTGGTTCACACATACTACCTGGACCTCACCAAGGCTTTTGACACCATGCCCCACTCAGGTATTATTGATAAAGACACCAGCCTGTACATTCACCCATACATCACAGGTTGGGTTGCGAACCGGCTTACACACAAGACCCACATGGTACGTCTAGAGGTCTCCAGGTCCAACTCTTGAACAGTCACGACTGCTGTCCCACAGGACTCAGTCCTGGGAGCCCTACTGTTTGGCATATACATCTCTGATGTACAGGCAAACACAGGTGGACTACGGCAGACCATGTTTGGCAATGACTGTAAACTGGGAGCCATGATTGATAGTCCAGCTGACACAGACATCCCTCAGGGAGCCTCACAGAGAACATCACAGGGTGCCAACGACATGGCCTCCAGCCAAGTGCCACTAACTGCATGGTCATTCCATTGTAGAATTGGCACCCACATATTAACACATGAGCAGCAGCCACTTTAATATTGATGAGGTAATGGGGTATCTGGGGACTAAGGTAGATAGTGATCTCCCCTGTGACAATTATATCTCCACAGTAGTTAGGACATCCTTCTATGTAGGCCATCTGACTACTAAAGGATTCCCATCTAGGCATACTGTGGTTATAGTGCCTCTTTTCTCATCACTCATCAGTCCCATCATAGGGTATAATAACCCATGTGGGATGTACCTCAGAGGACACGTCCAACAGCTGGGGGGTCCACGAATGTACCTCATCAAGGGGAATACTGGCCTCCAACATATGGCCTATGCAGCCAGACTGAATAAACTCCTGCTTTACTCAGTAGCATCTCATTTACCCAGAGATGATCTCCACTGACCAATACAGCCATGTCAAACTCAGGCTTGATGGATATGCTCCACCTATGGGAATCCATGTCATAGTGAGCCACACACTTGCCACAACAATAATCGGAAGATGCTGGAGAGACAGATTCCTGTCACAGACACTCCCCATACTTTGGAACAACATCCCTAACTACATTATACAGAGCACCTCACTAACACTTTGCAAGAAAAACCTTGAAGGGTGGATGGGGAACAGTAGATGCATCCCAGGGATCCCACCATTGGCTCTGCTCCACAGAGGGATGGTTAATGAATCAATGGGGTGGCAAAAGCTGACACATTTTGGCTGGCCTTATGAATGGCCTCTGGCAGTTGGCCAAGTACCTACCTATGAATCTATACATACAGTATCTGCATATGCTGATAGCTTCATTTACTGTTCAGGTGTTGACTTATCTTGTGCCAATCGCTGTTGTGTGTGCAATAGTTGAGGGCTGCCTATGTTTGATACACACATTAGACTTCCTATACATGACAATTTACAGGTAGTCTTATGTGTGTGCCATCCATTTTTACTGTGTGTGCAGGTGGAGAAAGGTGTCAGTCCCTAGGTGCCTACACTGTCAGTGTGTGTGCTATATGTTCCCTCTTTGCCAAGGCATGAGCATACTGGGCACGCCTCCATCTGTCTACTGGGGCTGGCTCAGGGTGTTCATGGTCTGAGTACCTCTGTGCCTGTGGGGCCTTTGGCAATGGTGGTGAGCTGTGAGGACCTTCACCATTCTGTCCCTGCTGCAGCTGTTTCCATAGGACCATATTGTGTAGCATGTCACACACTATGAAGATGTGGGCATACGTGCCTGGAGAGTACTGCAAGGCTCCACCAGATATGTCCAAGCAATGGAACCATGATTTCAGCATCCCAATCACATGATCTATGATAATTCTGGCTTGTGCGTGTGCCTCATTATGGAGTTCCTGCATGGGTGTGTGTGCATTTCTGATGGGAGTCATCATCCACGGTTCCACTGCAAAGCCAGCATCCCCCACCAGGTGGCCATTTGGGATGTCCCTCCTGGAAAATAACCGATACAGCTGTGAGGCATGCCAGATGTGGGAGTTGTGATAGCTTCCAGAGCTGCCAGCACACCATCCATGATAATGCCCTGGGCATTGCACATGACCTGGCAGTTGATGGAGGGGTATCCCTTGCAGTTTATGTAGTGCCTTTCCTGCTCACCGGGTGGTGACTTGATGTGTATGTGCGTGCAGTCTATTGCACCCAGTACCTCCAGGTATTCTGCCACATGGTGGAAGAGATGCATATTGCTGGCCAACTCCTCCTGCGTTCGGGGAAGTATATGTGCTCATTGGCATGCAGTAACATGGCATCCAGGAACTGGTGTAGTCCCCTGGATGCTGATGCCTGTGAGATACCCATGATATCCCCAGTTGGTCTTTGAAACTTACCTGTAGCTAGTATTCTCAGGCTTACACATACCTTCGTATCCACTGGGATGGGTTCCCCTCTGTTTGTTCTGGATCTGAGGCATGGCCGGCACAGCTCCACAAGTTGCTGTAGGGTGTCCCTGTCCACCCTGTAATGTTTTACTGTCTCCAGAACATGTAGCCCCTGGTAGGTTAGCCTGGGTCAGAACACTCTCCTCCTCCTCTGGTGCCTGCAGTGGTCATGTGCATCATCCTCCACACCACCTTCAGTCTCCAACACATGCTGGTGGATGAAAGCTGTGGCAGCCTCTAACATGTACATAATAAAAGTTCCCCGTCTGTATACACAACTGGTGCAGAGTGTATGGGAATACACAAATGTGTGTGAGGTGTTTTCACACTTTATAATATTGTGCTATAGATTCTGCTGATGTAAGTAGGTGTGTATGAACTATTCCAGCTGCTGCGTGTCTTAATTATGGGTTTTGCAATGAGTATTGCAAGTGTGGGGCATTTAATGCGGAGATCTACTTGCCTGCCTTGATTAATCTGTTGCCCTTTAATTCACTTTTAGACTTAGATCCCCTCCCATTATCAGGAATGCATCCACCTGCAATCTTTCTTGTTTTGTACTTTCCCTACCCAGTCATGGCGAAATGTGCCTTGTAGCTGATATACTGCATATCGTCTTTGTTCTGCTTTGACACTTTGCTGTTTTCTTTGCAGTACAGCCCCTCCCCTTCCCTGTTCTGCAAGTAGCTGCTTGCAGCCTTCTTAGCTGTTGTTAATGGCCCACTGTAGGCTCCTAGGTGTTAATTAGTCATTTGTACTCCAATTTCACTGCTGCAGCATTTCCTTATTTCTTTCCTATATTCTTCCTGTTTCGGCTGCAGTGAGCAACGTGCATGCCTGTTTACCGGGTTTACGTGCGTTTTCATCTCCGTTCACATTCATACTCGGTTACTTTGTGTACTCTCAGCTAAGCATAGCTATGGGCAATTCGACACATCTCTATCCTGCAGCTTTGCCTAGCTAGGGGCAGACCTGTTTAGCAATGCTCCAGTGTGCTTACAGCAATGGCGACACACCCCTCTCTTGATGTCATCTTTATCTCAAGGGGTCACCTCGGTGTTATAACGCTACGCTGTGATGTGCATCCTTACACCAGCGGAGAGTCTGCGATTCACTATTACTCCTCTCATTTGCATGGCATTGCCTGCTAACTCCTAGCTACTGCACATAACACTGTCACTACCCCTTAGCAACCCTAGCGCCATGAGTATGGTGTGGCATGCCTGCCATTGACTATTATGGGGAAATCATGATATGTGTTTCATTGTGGTTTTATTCTGTATTTTTAAATATTCCTTGCGATCCCCTTTGCGCACCGCTGCCCTGCACTTCCACGTCACGATAGTGTGATTATATATATTAAATGTTAATTTTACATTTTGTACATTTTGTTTATGCCAATGGCTATATATTTAGCCATTGGCATATATTAACATTATAATACATGTGTTTGGTTGGCTGTCATGGCTCCAATTTTATGTTTGCAAAAATGTAAACCGTTTTCTACGGTTTACATTTCTGCATGCTTACACTATGCCCTTACCACTTCCTGAATTGCTACACACCTTTATTTGCATGCTACACTGCTGCACATGGGGTAATTAGTATACATGGCTCAGGAGTTATGCGGGCGTAACGTACGCAGGTAGTGCACATGGAAACAGTTCGTACCTGAATCGCTTGGCAGCTATATTTGGTGTTAGAACGCCGATGCTATGCCTGCACTTGGCGCAAGCTTCATGAATCCCGGGGTATGTGTTTTACATATCCTTTTCTCCATAAAATGCAACTGTTTCATTCTTCATATGTTGCTATTGCACCTGAAAGTAACAAAATACTTTTATTGGATTCAGCTTCATATAAATTTTACTTGCAACTATGCTGCATGTGAACATGACCTATGACAGTTTTATCTCTACATAGCAGAGCTTACCCTACACAAATCAAAAATTGTGATACTACACAGAAAAGCATTTTTTCACTTTTCTTGACAACAGTACTTATATAATAGTGCAAACTGAATTTGCAGTGAAAAACCTGCAAAATGCCATTTACTAACTGGCTGCATTTATAGAAACTAAAAGACAGTAGGCACCCATCCTAAAATATGCCCTTTATTTGTGAGTATGCATGGAGTAGCTCCCCATTTCTCATTCTGATATTTTTTGAGTAAAGGTTGCCTTGTAGAACTCTTGATACCTGTAACTCTAGGTATACCTAGTTTAGAAGTTATACTTTAATAAAACTAATTATCATAACAGAACAACTCATTCCAGAAAATGAAATCATGTTTTTTATAAAAACACAAAACAATGCATATATTGGTTTACAAATGGTGAAGTCATTATGCAGATTTTTTTCTCTTTCCCAAGGGATTTACAGTTGTCTTTTATTTTACAGATTGTGGAAGCACAGTTTACATCACCTGGTGGCTTGAATAAAGTGGACTCGACAGGTGACGGATGCTGCTGTGGTGGATGTTTCAGTTGCTGGAGCAGTGCATGAAGAGGTCACAGATGGCAGAAGCACAGAGTTTGCAGCAGAGATTGGCAGCCATTGTCTCACAGGTGGAGCAGCTATTATGGTCACTGGAGTGACGCACAATGAGGTCATGGGAAATGATACAGTGTTGGGTGCTCATTTAGGCATGTCAGACGGTGCAGTTTGGGTGTAGTGTGGGAACAAGTGGGGATGAATCATGTCAGGAGCAGGGTGAAAATGGTGGTATGGTTGAGGTTCAGCAGAGGTCTGGGGAGGGGGTAGAGGTCTGCAAGGTGCTCCTTGGCAATGGAGGAGTTAAGTTTGATTGTGAGGAGTGTGGATTAGTCCTCACAATAGGGGGGGGGGGTGAAGTCCCAGCAACATGAGCTTGGGTCAGATTTTGGGGCCAGAACAGGTGATTGATTATCTACTCAAGCCCTGGAGCAAGGGAGTGAGGGAGTCCTTTTGACTTCTCACATACCACTATCAGTAAAAGAGAAGATTTAGAAGGGGGAGTACATTGATATTTGTGGGTATGCTGAGGCCGAGGACATGGGATAACTGGGTGCCAGGCTTCATATTTTACATGGCAGTGTGGTTGGAGAAGAATCCCTTACCAGTCCTGGGTTACTTTCTCATGATCCGTGAAGCACAATATCTACAGTCAAGAACTCTTGGTTGTTGAACGATCAGAGGTTTTGGAAGCAGAAGACAATGGATCAGTCGCTGTGTTGGTGTGCTTGAAATCTCGATGTTTGGCTAGCCTCTACGGTAGACAGCATTGGTGGTGTTAGTAGGGGGGTTAAGTTGGGGGGCAGCCTGGGGGGTATTCTGGTCATTTAATGCATAACATTGCTCATGGGTGGTGCTTAGGTTTTTGCATACTTGTTCATAGTGTGTGGGTGTGCATTCAGCCATGCAGTGTGGCAGAAAGGAAGGTTTGATGGTTAATCTGAGTCAGCAGTTGCCTGAATCAGGAGGGTTACCTTCACTGTTTCCTGGTTTTCAAAGTATTCTGGGTAGAGAGAATTTTCAGGGGCAGAGGGATGGGGTGTTCTTTTGTGGATCTAGGGGAAGACTGGGGGATGCATTCTTCCATTAAAATACTTGTATTGTGACAGGTGCTTATGCACTTTCCTGAATCGGCAGTTTTGGGTGAATTAATTTAGGAGGTTTTGGAGGTTTTTTTATTAAATCAGGGGTGGTAGGGATGGTTTGATTGGCAAGAATTTGAACTGTGTGAGGGGGAGGGAAGAGATTTTGGAAGGTTTGGTCAATAGGGACTGGCAGGTGGATAGATTATTGGGTCCATTTGACTTCCCCCCCCTTTTTGACAGTTTTAAGGTTTCTTCACCAGGTTTGGTTCCTAAGAAGGTGGTGGGTGAATTTCATTTGATTCACCATTTATGTTATCCCATGGGTCACTGTTTGAATGATTTTATTACAGTAGATGATGCAAAGGTTAGTTATGCACTGTTGGACAATGTTGAGTGGGTAATTCGGGACTTTCCATACCACTGGTTACTGAATGGGATATTGAATCGGCTTTCCTATTATTGCCTGTTCAGAAGGAGGAGTGGCTGTTGTTAGGCATGGTAGTTGAGGCCAAGTTTTACTTTGACAAAACTATGCCAATGGGATGTTCGGCGACTTGCTCTACTTTGGGAAGTTCAGCACTGCTCTTCATTGAATTTGGCTGCATGGGGTGGGCATTCTGAAGGCGGTTCATTATTTGGATGACTTCTTACTTGTAGTTGAAGAGTTTGAAGGAGCATTAGACAGTAAGCGTGTTTTTTTTTTGGGGGGGGGTTGAAGAGACAGGAGTTCCATTGGCTAGACATAAGTTAGAAGGCCCATGCAAATCATTCGTTTTCTTGGGATTGCTAGTGGATGCAGGCCACAGGCAGTTGTATTTGCCAGATGTGAAGACAACGCTTTTGAAAGACAGGATTCCGTGAGTGAACTCTTAGAGCAAGGTGCAGATTGGGGAAGACATGGAGCTCCTAGGGCTTATGAATTTTGCATGTTGAGCAGTTGACCTTAGTTGCACTTTTTGTAGGAGCATAGCCTTTTTGTTAAAAGGGGAAAAAGTGGACATCATTGGGTGCAAATTAATAAGTTGGTATGTACTGTATTGTCACTGTGGTTGTCTTTTTTGGAAGTTTAATGATATGTCTTTTGGCAGGTGGATTGGGTGGTACAATAGGATTTTCAATCGTTTACAGATGTGGTGGGTGGCATCGGGGTGGGGTCATATTTTGGGGGGAATGGTTGTGGCTCACTAGCCATCAGGTGGAGGTAAGAATGGAAGAAAGATGTTGCCTATTGGAGCTAGTTCAAAGTTTTGGCAGGAGAGGTTATGGAGAAATAGGATTATTTTTCATTAGGACAATATGACAGTGGTGTGAGTGTTACAGACAAAGACAGCAAGGTCCGAGTTGCTCTTGTGTGCATTGCGTACATTGGTGTTGTAGAGTTTACTGATTCATTTTTCTTTTACAGGTGTACATGAGATGGAATTAGGAATGGGATCGCCGCTAGCTTGTCTCGTTTTCAGTTTTCCAGATTCCTACAGTTAGCTCTAGAGGCAGAGGATGAACCGATTGAGTTACCAGACAAAGTGGGGCAGATTGGCCTGTAATAATCAGATGGTCAGTATGGGAATTGTGGGCTACTTCTACAAGGAAAGCTTATGGTAGGTTATTGCAAGAGTTTAATAAATTTGTGTTACAGATGTCTAAAGAGAACAGCATTTAGTCAAAAGGATTGCTGTTGAACTACTTGGCTCAGGCATGGTAGTAAGGTAAGGCAGTGTGGTTTGTCAAGGCAGACTTAGTGGCATTAGTTTATTTGCATGGGTGGCAGGGATACATGGCTTTCCTAAATGGTTCATAGGTTGAAGGGTTGAAGCAGGGTGCACAGCGTAAAGACTGACAGATGATAGTCATTGACAAGACAGGTTTTGCAGGTTTTGTTGTGGGGTTAGCTTTGGTAACTGGAGAGTCATCAGACTATATGTTATGAGTGATGGCTTTATGGATGTATTTTGGAGCTTTAGGGTGTCAGAGGTATTAAGATCACTAGTTTGGCAGGACATGCCAGTTTTTTTCCTTTATTTCCTACATTTGTTTGTATAGATCTAAGACTGATCAGTTGGGGAATGGTAGGCAGATAGTATTGGGAAAGGACAGGAATTCCTGGTGGTGCCCAGTTGGTTGAGCTAGGAGACTGTTGTGTTCGCATGCTGGGAGTTCACAGGATTTGGTCTTTGTTGGATGGGGTCAAGGTGATAATGAGTGATCAATTTGTGTATATGATGAAGAGAGGTTTTCTTTGTGGTGGTTTTCCGGAAGATAGGTTTCCACTCTTTTTTGTGCATTTCGAGGGCATTGGATTTACCGATGGAAGGCACATTAAGTGAAATCATTAAGAGGGAGGATTGGTGGCTATCAAATGCTTTCTTCATTTTGGTCATTCTTATATCCATTGGGTGGCAAAGGGGGCTACAGTTAGGCTGGATAGCATGCAATTGGGTTTGCATTGTTTTGGGTGGCATTAGGCTCCTTAGAGTCCTGGTGGTACAATTGGCAGGTAACGATCTGGGAATAATTCTGAAGCTACAGTTAATAGTTAGGATAAGGGAGGATCTATTTATTTTAAAGAGGTTATGTGTATTGTGTGCTTGGAGGTAGTACCATGGTTATTTTGGTTTTGGAGAGGGCTTATAGGTTTGTTAATTTTAGGCTAGTTAGGCAACTGGCTGCTTTGGGTATTTATATGATAGGGCATTGGGATGTCGATGACAGGGATCCAGTTTGGTGCAGAGAGGATGAAGTACACCTGAATTACTTTGATTTGGACCTCTTTAATGTATACTTGGGTTTGTTTTAGAGGGTTTGCTGAAGGTTGTGGTGGAAATGAGAGAGAGCAGCCTGTGTCAGGCTGGTTGGCAGAGAAGAGGGATAGGTGTGTCCCTCTTCTATTCCCCTTCTGGTGTTGGATGTTTAATTCAATGAGTTGTGGAATGAAAGTGAGCATTGGGACACTGCTTGATAAGTAAAGTAAGCAAGCAAAGGTGAGAACACTGCTTGATAAGTAAAACCTAACCTGACATAATAGTAGACGTAAACACCTGTACAACCCACTTTAACCTCTACCAACTCTGCTCTCTTTACCCCTCTTTCCCAGTTGCCTTTTCCTCCCTACACCTCAAATAACTTCTAACCTGGGAACATACTCCTGTTCTTTAGCTGCGAACTTCTAACCTTCTAACTTCTTTAGCTTAAAATATAATCTGCAACAACTTATTCCTGTCGTTTAGCTTAAAATAAAATATGCACCCACAATTTCTTCTCAATAAATTCCCTGTTCCAACTCTATATCATACCTTCATAAATACTTGACACCATGAAACCATATAATTTATGTTGTTCTCTGACTCTTAATCATTTTTGAATTGTGCTTTTCTTTACTTTGACTGTAACTGTGAACACACTGTGTAACACAATCTTATTTAATTGTACTCTTGCCTCATTTAATTTTGATTTTTATGTGAATAACTGTATAACTGTGTATATATTCTTACCTCATTTAATTTCAATTTTTATGTGAATAACTGTGTATAATCACTATGTAATGCAGAGCTGTTCTCCACGGGCCTCAACTGAAAATGGGCTCCCTGAGCCCAGTGGACCTCCCCAATCATCAAACTGAAATAAATAATTAAATAAATAAATAAATAAATAAAGTAAGCAAGCAGAGGTGAGGACTCTGCTCATTTGGTTTGGGTGAGTAAGGTTATGCTGCCCTAATAAATGGTTATCTGGATATTCATCCTGTAATTAATAAATTAAATATGGTTCAATAAAGTTATGTTTATGGCAGTTTAATAAAGGTCATCAAATGTCATTTGCTGTGGTGTGTTTATTGAAGGGGAACAGGACAAATGAGGTTTGGGAGCAAACCAATTTGTCCAGGGAGATCTTTGGGTAAGGATCAGGTAAGACTAGTAATGGGAGTTAAAATGGTTGTGGAAGAGAGTTGGTGTGATGAGGATGGAAGGATTAAATTGGGAAAGCAGGAGGTTGGGAGGAAATGAGGTAAGTACAAGGAGGGGCTTAACTGGTTTTGTGTGTGTAACTGGGTAAGTGATCAGATTTTGGCGTGAACTTGCTACCTGTCCTCCCTTCCTATTTTAGGAACACTGAAGATTGTGTAGTTATTTTTATAGGTTTGGTGTTTAGGTAGAGAAGAGGGATAGGTTGTCCCTCTTCTGTTCCCCCTTTGGTGTTGGATGTTTAATTCACTGAGTTGGGAAGTGAAAGTGAGTGCTGGGACCCTGCTTTATAAGTAAAAGTAAGCAAGCGGAGGTGAGGGCACTGCTGATTTGGTTAGGGTGAGTGAGGTTACACTACCCTAGTAAATGGTTATCTGAATGTTCATGCTGTGATTAGTAAATTAAATATGGTTCAATAAATTTATGTTTATGGAAATTTAATAAAGATTGTCAAATGTCATTTGGTGTGGTTTGCTTATTGAAGGGGACCGGGACAAATAGAAATTGCTTATTATTAGTAAATACGTTAAAGTCTTTGCTTATTTGCACCATGTCTTTATCTTAACATTCTGTTCTTACCTCTGTGTTGGATTGTTTTTATGGTATTACATATGGTTTTGTTGTTACATTGCCTATTCTGCTGTTGTTGGAATTTGTTTAATGATGTTAATAAAATTGTTGGAAAAAAAGATTGCCACCCAATAATGCATGTCATATGATGTCAAAATGAGTGTCAATGATATGGTGTTATTATTTTGCCCCTTCTGAAGACCAAGAGAATGGACATGGCCTCTGCAGGCAATGGGTTCAACAGAGATCCTGCATGGTGCAGCCAAGAAACCAAAAAATTGCTTTGTATCTGTTACACAGGGACTATCAGGAGGATCTGCTGGGCCATTTTGATGGCCCATCATGTAAGGGTGGCCTGGCAGCAACTTGCCAGGGCGGTGAGTGATGCCACTGGCATTGCCCACTTTTGTGAGCAGTACAAGTATTGCTGCAGTGACTTGCAGAGTTGTCATCCTGAATTGCTTCCATCACATGCAGGCAGAGGTTAAGAAGAGTATGTTAAAATTGTATACATTTTGGACTGTAGATACGATTTTATTTTCTATTGTCTGTTTACCTCCAGTCCATCTGTTCACAGGCTCACATTGTACTGAAGTGGTGCAACTTTCTTTTACAACAGCTAAGTAGAGAAATATCAACAGCAGGCCTATCTAAGGAGGTCTGAAAGACTGTTCAGGTGATGGGATACATATACTGTGTTCATGGCTGTACTGGATAATTGAAATTATATTTGTAAAATGCATGTGTACTTATGTGCTTTATTTACTCTCTTTCTGTTTTTTCTTTTTCTTCTACAGTTCCTGTTGTAGTGCAGAATGTGGAGCTGCAGTCACCACCTGTATCTGCAGAAGTTGATGTTCCATGTCCTGGATCATCTGTGTTCAGCAGACCTGCCCCTGAGTGAAGACATTAAGTTCTTATTGTTTGAGGCAACCTGGAAGACTTGCTGGTGGTCTTTGCGGCCACTTTTCTGATGGAAGGCAGGAGCTCATTTTCTAAGAGTGGCCTGAAGCGGTTCCACTTGGGCACAAACATTAGACAAAGTGGCTAGTTGTATCTGAGAAGCAACAAATGGAGTTTCACATTGGGACCATTCAGTGCCTCCAGGTGGGGTTGACAGATTGCATATCTGGCCAGCCATAACCGTTGTGCCACCTGAAGCAGAGTCTACTCATGACATTGGCCACAAAGATGACTGATTTCTAGGTGGTGTCTCTTCTCGGCCTGTTAGACAGGACCTATTTGTCCCACTATATTCCCCTGTCATGGTGTTCCCCATCCTTATGAGTCACTTCCCATACCTTCTTTATAGTCCTAACCTCCTCATCACCAGTTTTCCTCTGTACATCAGCAGCCTTCCACTGTTGCGTCCACCTTTTGTACTCATGCAGTCCCATGCCTCTCTGTAGCTACATTTTATGTTATTTGGTCTGTTGATGCTGCCTTCCTGCTGCCATCATTTATACCATCACAAGATCCTATAGAAAGCAACTGAATGTGCAGTGCTAAATGCAGTGGGAAGGGGCTCTATTACAGCAATTCAATAACCATTGCAAGTGATCAGACACCAGATGGGTCATTCACTTTCATCCACAGAACACCTTAGTATATACCTATTCATTAAAGCCACTTTACTGACTACATACACTATAGATGTCTCTCTGCCATCAACAAGGCTAGCCTTAGGTAAAATGGGGCTCTAGACAAAGAACTCCATGGGTCCCCTGTTACCCAGTAGTCTCCCCCTACACTTATCCTGTGTTTTACCCCCATCCTGTCCTCACACTATCAACATAGATTACGTCTCTCTTAAGTTTTTATACATCATCTTACTTTTTAGCTCCCACACATATATTTGACACTCTGCAACTGGCCAAGACTCTACTATAATTTAAGTCTGGAGAAAATAGCAGAAATAAGCTGGGTATTAAGGGACATATCAGCATCCAAAAGTCATCAAATTTAATACTCTGAGGTGCATCTTAGAGCTTTTTTACAAACTTTTGATTTAACAATCATAGCCTGAACAAAATATCATGAGTAAAGAAATATATTCAGTCTTATTTTTTCTTTCAAGGAAAAATAAGTTATGCCTAAAGCTTAAATGCTCAAAGCTAAGAAAACAGCATTTCCCTAATTAACTGAGAAGATAAATGCAAGGATGCATACATTCTGTCTGGGGGAGTGTCTGCTTTCCTACTCTTCCAAAAAGAAGTAGTTATCACTGTGTTCCACACTAGTGTTAGAGTGGGATAAAAAGTTAAACAACAAATGGCCATAGGCATACTTTATATGGCTGAGGTTCTGGGAAAAGAAATCAAAGCATATGGATAAAATCCATACAAAAACTAGGAGTACATACAGACTCCACACAGAAGGAATGAACAACCAAAACTCAGTGGGAGAAGCAAGTGCTGTTTGATAGATGGCAATACAACTTTGGGATCACTTGCTGTCGCAATCATCCTGTCGAGACTGCCACAGACAGCCACCTACTGAATACAATACTGATGCTTGACAGTGATAAAAAATGAAAACAAAAAATATGCATACTACTTCTCTAAAGCCAGAATAATATGCACTTAGTCTGAACAAATGACAACAGTCCCCCGGATTCTCAAAAGCTTGCACTGAGTGCAAGATGAATACAGGAGCTCACGCAGGCAATATGTCTGCCGTGCGATCCAGGAACAGCTGGCAGGGGCGTGCACGAGAGTTCCAGCACTAATCTTGCATGGAGTAAGCCCTGGTATGCAAATCACCTCATTTGCAGGAGAAATCCATGCAAATGAGGTGATTTTGCAATCCAGGAAGCTTGCAATAGTCTGTTTAAGACTAGTGCCATCTGCAGAAATGTACTCGGTTAGTAACCAAGTAAATTTCTGCAAATTTAAAAACGGAGCTATGACAGCACCAAATAAAGGCTGCATATCATTGAGGAAGCATGCCAATGGCCAAGTGTAAGGCCATTGGCATTGCAAACTGTGTAAAAAATAAAAAAAAAAAATTGTCACCGATCTCGGCCGTTTAACCATAGGGCAGCAGCGCGCAAATGGGATTGGGGGGAAAATAAACTTAAAATGAGCATTCTAACTAAAATCAGTATTCTGCCATGCAAATCAATGGCAGGCAGAAGACAACCTGGCCAGTGAGTAGTGATTGCTAAGGGGGGAGGCTCAGTGTGAGACATGTAACTATGCATTAGCAGGCAATCCTATGCAAATGAGGGGAAGGATAGTGAATCTCAGATATCCCCAGGGTGTGAGGCAGGTCCCAAGAGTGTAAGAGTATAAATAGCTGGGTGCAAGAATAGGATATAGTTGACATAATGGGGATGTGTGTCAGGCATACTGTAAGTGGATTGGAGCCCTGTGGCTTGGGAATGCACCTAGCTTAGCACAGCTAAGCTAGGGGTGTGTCTAAACCTTCCTAGCACTCTTTACAAAGTGTAAGCAGGTGTGCGTGCTGCACACTGGATTTTACAGGAAGAAAAAGGAAGTTAAACCAGGAAATAGCACTGTGCACATTTGAGCACTCCGTATGCACGGCGTGCACACCGGCTTAAACAGTGAGGCAATGGGAAGGGAAAACAGCAGTAGGAAGGTAATCAAGGAGAACTAGCTTAGCTGACAGGTGAAATGTATCAGAATCTGCCAATTACACAGGCAGCAGACCAGCCCAGCCCAGCACAGCACACCACTATAAACTATGCAAACACCTTTCCCCCTTGTTTTTCCCAAAAACTCTGCACCACCGGTGTATACAGATGGGGAAATTTTACAAAACGAAAGCAAGAGAAAAAATGTTAGGGGCTGCTTTTGCTATCATAAACCAGCATGTGTAAGAGGCTGAGGGTGGTGAGGATGTGAATGCTGCTGAGCAACCCACAGTGAGGAGACAGAGATGAGTGTACAGACCCAGGGTAACCTACAAATGGCTACATGAGCTGGAGATAGTGGAGTGCTATAGGGTGGACAGGGACCTCCTACAGCAAATTGTTGACCTGTGCCGGCCATGCCACACACACAGAACTAACATAGGGGAGCCCACCCCAGTGGATACCAAGGTATGTGTAGGTCTAAGAATACTAGCTACAGGTACCTTCCAAAGGTCAACTGGGAATATGATGGGGATTTCACAGGCATAAGCATCCAGGGTACTCCACCAGTTCCTGGATGCCATGTCAGCACCTGTCGGTGAGCATGTATATATCCCCAGCACCCATGTAGCGTTGGCCAGCAATATGCGTCTCTTCCACCAAATAGCAGAATACCCTGAGGTAGTGGGTGCAATAGACTGCACGCACATATGCATTAAAGCATCATCTGGTGAGCGGCGTAGGGTCTACATCAACTGCAAGGACTTTCCCTCCATCAACTGCCAGGTCATGTGCGATGCCCAGGGCATAATAATGAATGTGTGTGCTGGCTGCTCTGGAAGCTACCACAATTCCCACATCTGGCATCTGATGCAGCTGTATCAGACATTTGCCAGTGGGGACATCCCACACGGTTACCTAGTGGGGGATGCTGGATACGCACTGGAGCCATGGCTGATGATACCCATCAGAAATGCACACACACCCGAACAAGAACTCCATAATGAGGCACATCCACAAACACAAATCATAATAGAGCATGTGTTTGAGATGCTCAAGTCATGGTTCCAGTGCTCGGACACATTTGGTGGAGCCTTGCAGTACTCACCAACTACATGTACCCAAATTGTCCTTGTATGTGCCATGCAACACAATATGATCCTATGGAAACAGCTGCAGCAGGAACAGCATGGGACAGGGCCACATAGTCCCGCACCAATGCCAAGGCTTGCACAGGCACAGAGTGACTCAGAGGAGGAACAACCTGAGCCTGCCCCAGTAGGCAGAAGGAGGTGTGCCCAGTATGCCCTGGCCTTGGCAAAGAGGCAACGCATTGCACATGCACTGACACAGTAGGGACCCAGGGAATGGCACCTCTCTCTTACTCGCACATACAGTAAAAGTGATGCCAAACATGACACTACCTGTGCTCAACCATTGTATAGGGAGTGTACTATGCGCATCCAACATAGGCAGCCCTGCAGCACCACCCTCAATACTGGGACACCCACAAGGTAAGTGACTCACACATGCCAGTTGGGGGGGGTTACATACCCAACAACAGTTACAGCCAGCAGGATAGGTGTAGACAAACACAAACAAATGTTGTACTATGGCCTCTGAATGAGCCCTATGGGTAACCCCTCCCCCAGGCCTACACAGACACACTATAACAGGCCAGGCAGTTGGATGTAAGTTGTGAAGGCTAGAAAGTCAGAAACTAATATGTAGATAGTTAAAGCTAAGATCTGTAGTACACTGGTATGCCTCTAGCCAGCACGATAGGTAAGACTACAGACTAAAATGGAGTGCCTGACATACCAGTACAGTCCTAACAAATGTGTAAAAGTGTTAGGTGTGCCCCCCCATCCTACATACACTTATAGTAACAGTCAGGTGTACCCCCCCACTCCTGTGTAGAAATGTAGAAACAGTCAGGTGCCCCCCTCTCCCCCGCTATGCAGAAAAGTAGCAAAAGTCAATGCCAAATGACCAATGTATACCCTGCAGACACAGCATGCTACCTGTCAGTGTACAACACAAAGGTCAGCACCGCAGTACAAACTACCTGGACTTGATCCATACATGCAATATAGATGGCCATACTGGGCATGCTCACACACTTAGAGGAATGAAGGCAATGCCAGTCAACAACATACTGAAAGGTCATATTGGGCATGCTCATACACTTAAACACATGAAGGTCATATCTGCAAACACCAGTGGACCAGACATACCTGGCAGTCGCAGTCCTTAGTGCAGGCACATGTCAGTATGCACCACTTCTGCCTTGTACACACACTGGATAGGAATACAGACATATATGTAAGGACAACACACTATAATAAGCCAAAGGTAGATGGACATAGATGTGTGGAAGAGGGTGACCATGACAAGGAGCCATCCGGACCTGTCCCACCCAGCACACAGCCAAAGGGCCCTAAACACATGAGGTGCAGATGTCACTCACTGCAGATATTAGCCCCCAGTATCTGTCAGCATGACAGACTATGTGGTGCACATGCCAGCTGTGCAACATGACTGTACAAGGAAGTAGTCACCTAGCAACTGTATACATGTACCTGTGACATATGACCCCGTGTGTGTCTGCATGTGGCATGTCAACCCCTACATGAATGGGTTATGTCCCATGCACACACCACCCTCCCCATAGCAGTATTATGACAAGCCTGCTGCGGTCATCCGATGTGAAATACACCTTTGGGAGAGTTGCAGCTCAGTAATCCCCATGGTGCATCACATAACTACATACTGCTGTAGTGATAAACTCTTTAGGTAGTAGTTCTAAACCCAGACTTGGCAACTGTGTGAGTTTGTGTGCGTGTCTTTCTGTCTCTGACTGTGTAGAGAGAAATGCTTTTTAGGCTACTCACACTCCATACAATTCAGATACTCAACTTTGGCAAGGCTGCTGATGTCACTCACCTAGAAATACACCCCTGGGAAAATCATTGAGCATTAATCTCCATAGCGTGTCCTGTAACTGTGTAGTGCTGTAGTGTGTTAAAGTAGTTAGGTAGGTGTTCTAACTCCAGACGTGGCAACTGTGTTTGTGTGTGTATCAGTGTGTGTCTGACTGAGAAGCAAGCAATGCTTTTTAGGCTACTCACACTCTGTACAATTCATATACTCAACTTTGGCAAGACTACTGATGTCACTCACCTAGAAATACACATCTGGGAAAGTCATAGGCCAGTAATCTCCGTGGTGCATCCTGTAACTGCGTATTGCTGTAGTGTGATAAAGTAGTTAGGGAGGTATACTAACCCCAGACCTGGCAATTGTGCGTGTTTGTGTGTGTGTCTGACTGAGTAGAGAGCAATGCTTTTTAAGCTACTCACACTCTGTACAACTCATATACTCAACTTTGGTAAGGCTGCTAATGTCACTCACCTAGAAATACACCTCTGGGAAAGTCATAACCCAGTAATCTCTGTAGTGCATCCTGTAACTGCGTACTGCTGTAGTGTGATAAAGTAATTAAGTAAGTGTTCTAACCCCAGACCTGGCAATGGTGTGTGTGTTTGTGTGTGAATCTTTGTGTGTGTCTAACTGAGTAGAAAACAATGCTTTTTAGGTAACTCACACTCCATACAATTCATATACTCAGCTTTGGCAAGGCTGCTGATGTCACTCACCTAGAAATACAACTCTGGGAAAGTAATAGCCCAGTAATCCCTGTAGTGCTTCCTGTAACTGCATACTGCTGTAGTGTGGTTTAGAACTGTGGTAGGGTCCCATCTCTACCCGTGGCAGTTCTGGATGTTTTGTGTGTGTTTCAATGTCTGTGTATGGAGCAATGCATTATAGGCTACTCACTTGCAGTACATTTCAAATGCCCTACTTTGGCAATCCTGTTGATGTCATTCATTGTGAAATACAACTTTGGGGAGAAAGTTTTTTAGTAATCCCTGTGGTTTGACCTATAACTACTCCATGCTGTAGTGCGGTATAGGTGTTAGTCAGGGGTTCTATACCCCCACATATCAGTTGCAGATGTTTTGTGTGTCTCACTGTCTGTGTAGGGAGCAATGCATTTTAGGCTAGTCATTCACAGTACAGTTGAAATGCCCTACTTTGGTAAGCCTGCTGATGTCATTCAGTGTGAAATACACCTCTGGGGAAGAAGTACTCCAGTAATGTCCGTGGCGTGTACTATAACTGCATAGTGCTGTAGTATAATAAACAAGTTAGGTAGGGGTTCTACTCCCAGACATGACAAGTGTGTGTGTGTGTTTGTAACTCGTATCCTGTGTACAGGTGAGTGTGTGACACCTGTGGGCAATAGGGAGGGGGTTTTGCTTATTTCTTTTACGGTGGACCTACTATATATCACAATGTCAACCATACAGGGATAATAGATGTAAAGTAGCTGAGAGGCTGGGGTGCAAAGCCATACCCATACATGTGACATCAATGCCAGCCAGTCACAGTTAGCAACCCTACTATTACCCAGAGCACACACTCAACCCATGTGTCATGCACACACACATGCCTAGGCAACAGCCAATATGTGGGTAGTACTCTGCATATTGGCCACTGATAGTAACTATGCAGTGATAGCAGTGGGCTACAGAGAGCATGTCACCCTGCCCATCTGTCCAATATGCACGTACATGCAGAGAGTGCACCTCCAACATGTTCCCCAATGGACACCTGCACCACCTGTGGTGCCTTCACATGTGACTCACAATGGACATACTATGCCTGACAACATGCTCTGTATGGAGAGATGACACCAACATCAGGGAATGCTGTTAGCATGCTGTCAATGTAGGTGCAGGGTAAACCAGCTGCCCATTACCAGTTCCTGTCACAGGTGGGCAAGACTGGCACATCTGATGATAATCTGTGTTCACAACATGGGCCAGACACCCCAGGTACAGTTCCACATGTCACTGTACATGCATGTAGGAGGTGTGCACATCCCAGACACCATCCATGTCATGGACTAAGGAACACATACATGGCATGTGATGTACAGCAATGGCTGTACACAATAGTCACCCAGGTGACTGGATGGGGGATGCAATACCCACCTGTGTGGGCAAATGCAGAAATTACAGGCCTGAGCCACAATGCAGACCATTGTCATGTGGCCTGATGCCAAGGTAGAGCCACCTACCCCTGTACAGCCTGCTGGCAGAGTTGACCACTACACACCCATGCAGACATGCACCTATGCATGTCAGAACTGGCACCCTGTGTGTTCATGTGTGTGTGTGTTGTATGGTGCATATGTCCACATCCACACTCACTACAACCCCCCAGGGCATACTGAAGCATGCTGTCTGATGTCTGACACCTCCTCATACTCTTTGCCCATACGACCTCAGTATGACCCGTGTGGTGCATGTGATACCTGCACATTGATGTGTTGTGGCAATCCCACTAGTGATGAGTTGCACTCCTGGCCCTACCAAGTGTGTCAATTGGCTGATTGGTACTACGACCATGGTAGGACTCGAACCTACAATCTTCTGATCCGAAGTCAGACGCCTTATCCATTAGGCCACATGGCCAACTGTGTGTGCGTCCCTGTGTGAGTGTGCCTGTGTTGACGATGGCACCTGTTCATGCAGACAGGCACATGTATGTCACCTACCGTATATGTACTGTATCCCTATTGCAGATGTCACTCACCATCACATATATGTTCTGAATGCTCCACATCAGGTAATCCATGTGGTGCATCCCATAACTGCATCAAACTGATAGCACTACATAGTTGTTGGGGGTTTGATACCCTGTGCTAGTAGGTGTGTGACACAAGCATGCTTCAGTTTTACTCTCCCACCCCTCCCTGACATGTATTTGCCTCTGTCTGCCTCCCCCACTCCCTCTCTGGTGAATGTGGAGACCCACACCTGCCTTGCTTAGGCAGCAGCATGTGTATTTTAAGTGATGCTCATGATTAGCTGATAGCTTCTGCATGAATTGCAGCCCTCCCATAGCTGATTGCATATGGAACAGCTGTGGTAACATTCCCATAGCCAATCGCATGGAAACACACTCCAATACCTAGGAACATCATGGTGGTGTTGGCCCTTTTCAATCACTGTGAGCAGGAACTAGATCTGTTGTTTGGCGAACAGCATCTCAGATGGATTGGGGATTTACCTCTAACAACATACACTGTGGAAAGAGGGAACAAACAGGAGGGGGATGTGCCTGACCTGACTACAGACTGTAAGTGCTGCTATACTGCATTTGGAGTAATGTTGGTTTAACAGTGTTTGTCTGGATATGCCTGTCGTACATGTCGCAATACCTGCCATGTCAGTTCCCATGTATATGAGAAATCCCCATCTGCAGGGTCATCTGCAGACTGGCCAATGCTGTGCCTTTGGTTTCATGTGTTAGCCACAGTGCATCTATCTGAGGAATGCAGAAGGTAGTGTTAGGATTGCAGTCTGTAGATGGTGAAGGCCGTGACAGTTACTGACTTCATATCCCTCATAGGACATATGTTGCAACAAACCCCATTACAATGGAAAATATATGAGGTTATCATAACAACATGTCTATACTGGCCTTGTGTATGTGCTGTCAGCCACACCCCTGTCAACCATTGCACATATAGCATGCATGAAGTGGTGCATATGTGCTGTACATCATAAATAGTGTCAACATATCTGATAACAAGACAGTGATACATCAGATTGCTACACATGTCATGTACAGTAGGGGTTATATTTCATGACATAAGCTGGATATTCCGTGGATGTTTGTACAGTACTGAGGTCTGTGTAGTGATGGTGAATGTCGGCAGTGTGTGTATTGTTAATATGTACTTTAGCTTGTGTACAGACTGTGGTCGATGTCATTGTTCTAGCTCCCTTTCTATCAGGTGTTGCATGCTGCCCCACTGTATGGTACCATTTTGCCGTACATGTTTGTAGGGCCATACACACACATGTCCAATATCATCGACAGCCATCAGACCAAACTGCATAGCAGCCCAGTATATATAGGGGTATTCTGTGAGTGGCACATATGAGGATGGTATAGAACAGATAGTCCATATACTGTAATATTATGCTAGCTTGCCATATGTGGCTGTGTTCACATTGGTTGTGGTTATGCACTGTCACACAGGTGTATCTTACCCTGTGCTGTGACATGGCTGTTGAGCCTGCTATATATGCAGGTACATGTGCATTCCCCCATATGAGATGTAGGCCAGTGTTGAGCCAGTCTGCCTGTAGCCTGCACAGTGCATTGTTACATGCCTAGCAGCTTAGTGTACTTAACCAGTGGGATGTCATGTGCAGATACTTGCCAGATGTACTGCTGCCGGGCCACCCTTAAATGTCAGACAGAGCAGTGGGATGCTGTACAGATGTATGTCAATATCTAGTGGGTAGAATGTGTCCATGACACCTATGGTGCCAAATATATACCAGTCGTTATGTGTTATATCCATCTACATGGCTATCTGCATCCATATTGTTAGGCCTGGTACACATGTTGTGCATTAAGGGATTATGTGTATACCTCTGGACTGTACAGGGTGTGTACAAAGTTCCACATATAGTGGCCAATATCTCCAATATGTAGTGCTATCTCTGCTGCACTTCACTGGGGCATTACATGCTAGAGGTGGAACTTTACAGTGATTTCCTTAGGATGTCTGTCAGTAGCCAATGGCACACATGTTATAAGCAGATGTCATCTTCCACACATACCATGTCTGTGAAGGCAATCCCAATGACAGTAGTAACAGTCTAATAATATACCTGCTATGCATACCTGACATCCCCTTCCACTATGACTTTGGGACTATAGGGGCTGGGGTAGGGCTACAACCCATGTCCAGGACATATGGTGGAAATATATGTACATATACTTATCCAGATAGCCATACGTATATATATAAATATATATATATATATATATATATATATATATATATATATATATATATATATATATATATATATATCTATATATAAATATAAAATTACGCATGTACTACATCCAGTTACCACTGTCATGGCAACCACCCACTATAAATCCCTACAGCATGTGGGCATGGTCCCTTTACATTTCCTGTGTGATGGACATCCTTCCTGTGTGTGTGCATCAGTGATACGAACAACAGGTAGCAATACCACTTACAGGAGAACCTGCACACTCAGAGCGGCCACAAATTTGTAGGAGGATCAGGAACTATAGACAGACTGTGAGTAGAGTTGTGATATGCTTTGCATAGTACTGGTGTTAAAGGGTGTGTGTGTGTACATACTAGTGTACCTTGGAATGCAGTCTGTCTGCATAGCTCACTACTGTGGGCCTATCCTCTTGCTGGACAGAGGTATGCCTATCATGTATTGTCCATCCACCACACAGGTCCTGTGTCAGATATTACACTGGCAGTGTGTGTGTTGCATGCTACCAGTGCATGGCTACATCCATTTCTATTTCTAACCTCAATTCCCTGACTAAGGGTATGTTGTAGACTATCCTGTAACACCAGCACCTTGCTTAGTGTATGGCAACAGTGTTCCACATATGTGCCTATCTTCCAGCCTCTGTTCTCCATCTACATACCAAGCTTTGCACATATGTCATGCTGTTGGGGGTTGTTCTGTAGTGGGCTGTGAGTATATCACACTGGCATTGCTGCCATTAGTCCACTGCTTTTGTATTCCCAAACATACAGTGGGGCTGGGACCATATATGTGTGGGCTTCACCTACACAACACATGTGTGCTCTTATGCACTGCAGAGGCCAGTGTATGTAACAGTGGTATATGGGCCTGTATTATTGAGTCTAGGTGGGGAGCACCATAAATGACCTAGGCTGTTACAAAATGTGGGGGTATCAGGGGTGAACTGACACAAGGTGTCAGGATGTACAGTACTGTATACTTCACCTATATTGACAATACTTACATGAATTGGGGTATTGCAAGCCTCCTGCCATACAGACTGTTCTTTTTGTTGGTGTGCCCGTGATGGTGTCAGTCATGCCTTGTTATATACCAGTTACAACCCATTTGATCACAAAACTTCTTTACATCCTACGGAGTTTGTACAGAGTGTAGATAGAGGCTGCTGAACTACGCACCTGCACTACATACTGTTGATTGTGTGATATCCTGTGGCCCAGTCTGTCTCCACTATTGTACATTTTGAAGGGCTTGGCCCAGACAGCAACAGTCGTGACCCTTTCCAGACTACTGTATTAGTGTAACTGTTTCACAGTTGCAGTACTCTGTTTATATGGTTGTCAGTATCTGAACAGCTATATGACATGGTATATAGAACTGTTATAGTACACAATTAAAGGATCCTCATTACTGCAAACCTGTGTGTAGTGTCTTTCCTATGACCTTTCTATGGGTATATGTTGCAGGCAATGATTGACATTAGTATGTGTGGCCCATACAGTGTCCAGTTAAGCAGGTGTTAACTGTAGGCATGGTGGTTGTTCCATATTGTGTGCACCTTCTACATATGTATCTTACTGTACATATATCTGCATGTGTATGTGTAGTCACATGTGTGTGTGTGTGTGTGTGTGTGTGTGTGTGTGTATATATATATATATATATATATATATATATATATATATATATATATATATATATATATATATATATATATATCTGCATATCTGTGTCCTGGGGATGTTGGTGGCTTCCACATATTACATGTCCTATGGGAGGCAGACTGTACTTGGTAGTGTACTGCAGGGCACATGTGTTTGGCTGTGGGTGGGATACCTATTCCTACAAGACGTATAGTGTGTGGGGCCTCTCAACCCCATTAACGGTGCATGTGGACATATGTGTATTTGTTAATCTACAATTGCTATCTACAGATGTATGGTCATATATACCTATATAGATATATATATCTGCTAACAGATATATAACTATGTTCGTATATACCTACATAGATATATATCTGCGTACACATATGTAACGTGCTATGTATATGTAGACATATAGGTGTCGACACATATATGTGTTGATTTAGGCATATGCATGTATATATGTGCATATATAGTGATATATATGTATATAGAGTTAGCAAAACAAAATATATATATATATATATATATATATATATATATATATATATATACACACATATATGGATATGTTGTATCTGTTAAGATTTTAATATAGTTACACACACAGACATCTAGATGTTGGTATACATTCTCTGTACTGTTGCAAGACAGGACTAGATGATATGTTTCTGAAATCAGTGACTTTCTGTGTATCTGTTATGGCTTAGTGGTACATCACTCTGTATAGAGTGTACAGGGTCGTTGGTTTGAGCCTTGCAAGGGTTGTTTATTTTTCTGCTGGGCAGAACACAGCCCATTAGAAAGCAGTTGTAAGCAGGTTTGCACAGAACTAAGCACTGCCTACACAGGTTAAGAAATTCAGATGCTAACTGAGTGTATGAAAACGTAACCAGAGGTTAGCAGTGCTCACTGTCGTGCAAGCCCACTCAAACCTGCTTACAACTGCTTTAAAGCACCTTAATCACTCTGTATCCAACGGGCTGTGTTCTGCTCAGCAACTAAGTAAACAGCTCCTGCCAAGCTCGAAACGAGGACCAGGCTCACCATACACAAAATGATTTACCACTACACCATGGCAAATATACATAATTGTGATGTTTTCACATACATATCATCCAACCCAGGTACACACCACTACAGGGAATGTATTCCACCATGAAGATGTATTTGTGTATATATATCCATCTTTAAATGGATATAACATATCTATATATGTAGATATAGCTATATAAATATGTATATATATATATATATATATATATATATATATATATATATATATATATATATATATATATATATGCCAATATATACATATATACATGGATACGTATACATCTATAGATATATATGTATACATCCATATGTCCACAGATATACAGCACTAAATATGCATATATGTAAGCATATATATGGTTCACCTTTCAAACGGAGAAATTCATGTCTCCAAAAGCTGGAAGGCCGAAAATATGTTCTCACCATTGCACAATCTTGCAATTAATGCATCAAATGTACAATGAGCGAATGTCACTTTGCATTCGCTCATTGCAGATTTGGCAATTTGGGTGCGGATGGCACTATAGTGGGGATGGGGAATATTTGCCTATCCCCACTGTAGTGCAACTTCAGAGTTAGTATATCACAGTATGGGGTTGTGAGGGGCCCAGCCCCCCCAGATGGGGGTGCAGAGGGGCTTGACCCCCTGCATTACGATATGTATTCTAACTTGCAGTTCGAGAATCAGTGAAGCTGCCTTTAGATTTGCTCTGTTTTGAACTGTGGTGCAATTAGAAATGACGGATTGGTCTTTTCGGTTTGCAGAAAGGGCCATTCAAAGAAATGATTGTCTCCCTTTCAAAGGTAATCACATGGGTCATCTTCATTTCGTCGACAATTCATTTCACTAACAACCAAGTCAGCAGGCCCAATTCACTGAAACGTCATTTCACTGACACTCATTTCGTCGACAATGGTATATGGCCTATTCCCAACTGGACAGCCACCCTGGAGTTAGAATAGTTAGTAAGGGGGGTGTGGGGGTAAAGCTCCCCACATATCATAAACATTTTACAGTATACAGCTGTATTCTTACAAGTGCAATGAATAACTATTTCCAAAAATCCATTTTAGGACCCCAGTATGTGGGGGCTTTGCCCCCCACCCCCCACCCCCATTGTGGAGGACTGTGCCCCACCCCTCCTTACTATCTATTCTAACTCCAGGGTTGCTGTACAATGGGGAATAGGCCATATACCATTGTCAATGAAATGAGTGTCAGTGAAATGAAGTGACAGTGAAATGAAGTTTCAGTGAATTGGGCCTGCTGAGTTGAGTGTCAGTGAAATGAACTGTCAACGAAATGAAGGTGATCCAATCACATATATATCTATATAGGTATATATGGACAGACATCTGTAGATGAAACCGGGAATGTAACCACAATTTATATGTCCACATTTACCATTGATGGGTTTGAGAGACCCAAACAGCATACATCTGGCACTGCCAGTTATTCACGCCCACCTCCACAGCCAAACATGTCTGGCCTGCAATACACTATCAACCTTAGCAGTTCCCATAACCAGGACCCTACATGACAAGGGCAGTACATGTTAACAGTACTCCATCCCACCTGTAGGATGTCAGGCTGGCATTACTAACATATCATGCAGTACAGTCAAGTGAAGTGTCATGCTTGGGGGAACCCCCCTGGGCAGGCACAGTAAGTATCTGGGATCCCTCATACGATCCAATAGTCCTAGACCTGACAATGGATTCACCAATGTTGGCAAGGACAACCACAAATCCACCATATCAGCTGGGAACTACTACCCAGTAGCCTGATGACCCTGGTCTGCAGGGACATGGAACATATCAACAATGAACCCATGGCCAATGTCACTGGTAATCTTAACACACAGAACTCCGCCAATGTTGGACTTGTCAAAGGCAGAGAATACAACCTGAACCTGGTATACCTCCTTGACCCATTCATGACAGGTGTAGATGAGGGCTAGGAGGTGCACAATGTCTATGTAGATCATAGCAGGCTTTTGTACACCATCTCACATGTAGGAATGTGTGTAGTTGTTAAGGGATCTACCTCCGTTCACAGAATATGTTTCCACCAGGATTGCTTGGCAAATGCCAGCATTCCACAGGTGCCATCCCATGGACATACAGTCCTTCACAGGTCATAGATGTGTTAATGCCCTCCTCCACAATGTAGAGGTGTGCAGAACTACTGGGGTTGCTATAACTCACTGGGTATGGCTGTTGTGAACACATCTGCCATCATTGCAGTTACTGTTGCGTCTATCCCCCCACATAGCTGTCTGTAATAATTTGCAGTGAATGTTATCAAGTTGTTATTTATGCCATTCACTCTAGTTGAGTGCCTCACACCCTCCTAAGGGTAGGGCTATACCACCGGCATTGGTACACTCATGTTACTGAGGTGAGGATCACAGTAGAGTGGGGAAAGGGATATACACCCTGCTGTTAGCATGTTCAATGTCATCCACATTGCAGACTGCATATATAGCAATGTGTGGTTGTGCCTATCCTGTCTTGGTGGGATTACATGTGCAACAGATGCATTACCTGCACAGAGACATACCTCCATGTGTACAGTCTTGTACCTGTACTGCATCCAAACCTAAGGGTCTGTATGTTGTACCCAGCCATGTCATGTGTACCACCCACTACACTTACTGGTGTCCACTGTAGAAGGCCCGCTGACACCACTAAACCCATCAGCCATGTGGCACATGGATAAACACAACACAATCAGAATAGATAATGGTGACAACAATACAGCATTGTTAATTACAGCTATGATGCATCATGGCTGCACAGCTACACCTTCCAAGATATTAGCATTTCACTTTACTGCTGACAACATGCTACACAGCATTCCATTGCTACACTGTTGTACAGTCACCCTGTGCATCAGCACCATGTTAGCCTGTCCCTGCATCGATGTTATGGATGTCAGGGAGTGGCACAGATATCATCATATGCACAGGATGTGTTGTTGGTTTGCCAGAGACCTTGGCTGAGCCATACAATTGACAACATGTGTGTGTGTGTGTGTGTGTGTGTGTGTGTGTGTGTGTGTGTGTGTGTGTGTGTGTGTGTGTGTGTGTGTGTGTGTGTGTGTGTGTGTGTGTGAGGGAGCTGAGTACTGTTATGGGTCAATGGTGATGTCGTGTGTGCAGGTATGGGGTTGCCCCAGTTTTGTTGTTTATGTGTGTGTGTGTGTGTGTGTCTGCATGAACACAGTTCCACCATGTGGTTTCTCTATATGAGGATTTGTGAGACAGCTGCAGACTGTACCTGGCAGGGTTTGCAGTTCACCGTCTCTGGCCATGGACACAGGACCTGTGCCTGGCAGGGGTGCTACAGGCAGTATCAGGTACAAAGCCAGATTGAGTACTGTGCCCTGAGGTTGACAGATGTCCACTGGATCCAGGTCCCACCTGGGACTGGCCAGGGCCACATGCACGTGGCCTACTATGACAGTCTGTGGACAGCACCCCCCCACAGTGCTGGGGATGGTACTGCCACTATGGGAGCAGCTGTGACTGGTGGGATGTCAATGGTGACCTTCAGCTGCTGGTGTTGCTGGCATACATCCAGGTGGTTGTCACAACCATCCCACACTGTCCTGACACATAGACATGACATTGTGGATGAGATCCAATGTCTCACCCCACCGTCTATCCATGACCATGGTGTAATTATGGATGGCACCTGCTAGGTCATGGATGCTGTCAGTTGTGGAGGTGTGATGAGACCTCTGCGCCCTTAGACCCTGCCTGGTGTACCGTTCCATTCATGCCTGTGCCTCCATGACAGCCTGGAACATGTGTGTGGTTGATATAGATGTGGCACGTCTCCCAGGGGCATGATGACCAGCAGTGCTCCGATGACCACCCCTGAACATCTGCCTATGTGATACCCCATCAAATATCTGGCTATGGCTGCTATGTCCTGACACACATGCCATAGATACCACACTGTCCTGGCCAATGCCAGTCATAGTCTGTCCCTCACCTAAGGCCAACAGGGATGAGGTATGTAGAGGCAGTGTGACTGTGTGTGTGGATGGGGTGGATACGTGTGGGATGTCAATTGGTGGCCCAGTGGCAGCCCCTGACAACTCTGCCTGTGCCTCAATGTACCTATCCTCATGGTCACTGTCTGTATCAGTGACATCAGATTCCTTGCGTGAGCGACCCAGCCCCACCTCACCACCTATGAGGGGAAAACAGGGAACAGACTGTAAGACCTGTACATCACTGCTAAATGGTACATACACACACACACACACACACACACACACACACACACACACACACACACACACACACACACACACACACACACACACACACACACACACACACACACACACACACACATGTGTGCAGACATGGCCACACACACAGACATACACACATGCAGTCGACATACATGGCAACCCATACACTCCACCAGACAGCACCTACAGACAGCTCCAGCACCCCCATAACACACACAATAGCAGGTGATGGTGCAGTACAGTATCACACACAAACCTGTAATAACACGCATGTCAGCATGCAGGACATGTGGTGCTCAACAGCATGCAGTGCAACTGTAGTCAAATTATACAAGGCTGTCATGCATGGCTTCTGTTAGTAGGTGATGGCCCTCCCCCTGGAACACACTGCACCCATGTCCACAGCATTGCTGTGCATCTGTTTAGCACCCTGGCATGTACTGTGCACCATACCTCACAGGCGTACACACCATTGCAGGACATGCATCTGTGTGTCAGTTGTGTTTCCACTGCTGCTTACAGCCTTTGTGTGTTTCTGGATTACATGTGGACACGTGTTTAGTGAATGCTTGATTTGTATTCACAGATGCCATCATCAGTGGTGCATGTATGAGTGATAGACTAGCATTAGACCGACCACAGACACAATGTACTGTACCTATGGTGAGTGTAAAGACCATTGTTGACCATTATTGAGCCCTGGATGATGTTGCCTGTGGTACACATAGGTTCATAGGTGAGTACTTGTCTATTGGTCCTGGGGTCTACATAAGCCTAGCCACAGGGGTTCCTGGCCATGCACCACCCACTAATGTTATTCTCTTGTGCCCCTGTCAGGATGTGGCACAGACATACTACCCAGGGTGAATTCCCCATTTCCCATTCAGTTGTCAAGTATTTTTGCAAAGAGGGCCAATGGGTAGCATTGCCTGACATGAATGAGTAGTCCATTCCAGAGTGTGGGAATTCCCCAGGAAAGGGCCCTATCTCTCCAGTATGTTCTGTGTAATGTGTTGATGAGGTTTGGGACCCTGGAACATGTGTTTGCAGAGGGAGTAGGATGTCTTTATGTGTAGCATGTTCAACTGCTCTGTGTATGACATAGCTGTGTATGTTAGGCAAATGTCAGCTGTGACTGGGCAATGTGCACTGGAGTGTAGCCACAGTTGTCTGAGATGGTCTGTGTAGTGCATGTGTTTGAGGCTGGTAATCCCATTAGTGAGGTGTGTGCTCTGTCAGTGAACATGTACAGCATGCATTATGGGTAGGTGTGTTAGATGTGTACATGGCCTACACCTTAGCTATGACATGCACAGTGAATTGCCAAGCATAACCTTAAACCATACTCACCGGCATCCGGCCGCTGCCTTGCTGGTATCCCAGAGGTACCTACATTGAGATGAGATGGAGTTGATGTCAGTGGCCACAGCTGTGGCATCGCTACAGGGTGGCTGCAATATTACAGTAAAACAACAGCTGAAGTCCACAGTACTACAGATTATGCATTACTGTTTATCAGTACTACACAGCAACACACTCCACATCTCACATGTGCATAATCTACCTGTAAAGATGCATGCACAACAGTGGTCTACTGATATGCCCTGGAACCTTACCTGCATGCTCTATGTCTGGTGTGTGTGTGTAGCACCCACCTCCATGACTGTATATGTCTGTAGCTCTTGTGGGCAGGCAGGTGCTACCAGGCTCATGAGCAGCTCCTCCACTCTGGTGAGGGGGGGATGGATGTTATGCCTCCCCACCATTACAAGGTGGTCACCCCATATGGCAGCGGTATGGTGATGTACATGGTGGAGCAGGTCACTACAATGTTTGTGGACATGCTCATATGTATGGCTGTGCATCCCCACCTCATTCACCCTGTGGACCACATTGTTCCACATGGCTGTTCGCTCATGCTGGACTTGGCTTGTCTGTGAGAACAGTAGTTGGTAGTTCTGGATGATGCTGGTGAGTATTGTCATCCTTAGCGGCACTGTAGGTGGGATTCCTCAAGTGCACCATACTCTCTGAAAGACATAAAGATGGAAATATGTCTGAGCAACTCATATTGATTTCTGTATTAGTAGCTGTATTTAGAGCACAACCAAAAGTGCACCATACTCTCTGAAAGACATAAAGATGGAAATATGTCTGAGCAACTCATACTTGATTTCTGTATTAGTAACTGTATTTAGAGCACAACCAAAAGCTGTTTGCTGAATTTCCTGTTTGCACTTAATTTTAAATCGTTTTTTTCTTAAAACTTGCATATTTTCTGTCCTTGACCTAGCACTCTTGTGTGGGGTCATTTACTGCACTGTTATAACTTGATATTACTTGTGAACCTCTGCTATCTCTGTAAAAAACAAAAACAAAAAAAAAATCTTGCTTTTTCACACTTTTCTGAGAGTTAAAAAAGTTCAGTTACAGGCTTGCTGTTCCTGAACTGTTTGAAAGTTTCTGTGAGGCCATTTTTGCTTGGGCTGAAGGAGGGTCTCTCTGTTGATCAGTGGCAGTGAATAACATTGAGCAGCTTCCTGCCCCTAGAGGTGGTTACTGACTTAAAACTGTAGTTTTATTGGCCACTAGGGGTCATTTCCATAACTCCTTCATCTTCCTCTCTTAAAACCTAGTTGCCTCGTGGTTTGGGCATCTTTTCAGACTTGTTGGCTGTTGGTGAAGCACCCTCCAAGATGAAAAAGACTGAGAGAAGAAGGGAGCCACTTTTGAGATTTTAAGTATTTTTTCTCTGTTTATTTGCTAAGTTTTTCTGCATAGCTGCCTAGCTTGAGCATTTTCTGGCTTGTTAAACTTGATTTCTGTATTAGTAGCTGTATTTAGAGCACAACCAAAAGCTGTTTGCTGAATTTCCTGTTTGCACTTGCATATTTTCTGTCCTTGACCTAGCACTCTTGTGTGGGGTCATTTACTGCACTGTTATAACTTGATATTACTTGTGAACCTCTGCTATCTCTGTAAAAAACAAAAACTAAAAAAAATCTTGCTTTTTTCCCACTTTTCTGAGAGTTAAAAAAGTTCAGTTACAGGCTTGCTGTTCCTGAACTGTTTGAAAGTTTCTGTGAGGCCATTTTTGCTTGGGCTGAAGGAGGGTCTCTCTGTTGATCAGTGGCAGTGACTAACATTGAGCAGCTTCCCTGCCCCGTAGAGGTGGTTACTGACTTGAAACTGTAGTTTTATTTTCCCTTTGGGTCTATTCCTGCTTCTTTCCAGCCCTGCTATCAAGCACGCTTTAACGTGCTTTAGCATGAGTTGCCACTAGAGCAGCATCGGGCAGCCGGTTAAACAAAGTTAAACTCTTTCTGGCCCAGAAAGTCTGTTCTTCAATTTTTCCCTTAGAACTGCTCTGTTAGGAACCTAAACAGTTTACACCTACACTAAAAGTGCAGCACTTGTTCCAAATAGCTTTTTCTTCTCAAAAGCTCAGCACTTGTCTTATAAGCATATCCCTTGTCTTATAAGCATTCTCTTAGCAGGTCAAGCACTCCCCTGCTAAGCCCACTACTTTTCTGTCTCATACCAACTCATAATTCTTTCTAGCATGTCGAAGGGTCAGATGCTGGGGTCCTCTCCTGCCCAGTTGGTGAATCTGGGAATTCTGAGACAATGTTACAATTGCCTCATGTACACGGACAGCCCTCTCCTCCCACGTAACACTAACACTTGTGAGAGATGCAGCTATTTAGCCAGACTGGAGGCTGAGCTCTCTCAACTCAGGACTGGCAAGACCAGGCAGGAGGAGAAGGCAACTACACACACCACAATACCAGTCTCACATAACTCAACCACACCACTGAATCAAACACATAAACACACTAAGACATACTCGGAGGCTCTGAGTAAAATTTACCTAAACAGCAGAGGCCTCCAAAGCAGACACCCAAGCAACTGCAAACTCAATACACCACACAAACAACACATAAACAACAAAATCAGTGTGCAAAGCAGTCACTGCCCTTAAGGCCAAATACAACACCAAACATACTTGTCATAGGTGACTCCATAGTCAGACACACTGGCCCGCTCACCAGACTGAGTAAGGAGAAGGTCACAGTAAGCTGCCTGTCGAGCTAGAATCCACCACATAACACAAGCACTCAGGTCTCTCAACAGCAGGTACAAGTACGACTCAGTCATTGTCCACGCTGGTGTCAACGACCTGAGACGTACCTCCTTGGACTACATGAAAAGAGACATTGAGGAGCTCTCTGATTATGTAGCCCAGGCAGGTATGACCCTGACCTTGAGCAGTATCCTACCTTCACCTAGAATGATGCCACAATACAGTGATAAGATGATCAGCTTTAATAATTGGCTTAAATTCTGGTGTCATTCAAAGGGGATCCAATGTCTGTCTGCCTGGGAAGACATGCTGGACAAGCCACGCTGCTTCACAAGGGACGGCTTGCACTTGTCACCCCTAGGCTTCAAGATATTGGCAAAGGCTCTTGCCACCCCCATAGTGCCTTTTTTAGGCAAGGCTCAAATTCTAAACCTACCACCCTAGAACACAAAAAAGTAAAAAAACTAAGGGTAATGCTGCTCAATGCCAGAAGTCTCAATCTCAAGATGCACGCACTCGAGGCCCTTCTCAGTATGGAAAACATCGATGTCTGTGCTGTGACAGAAATCTGGTTCAAGGCTCCTGAGAGCACCCCAGCACTATCAGGTTTCACCTCATATCATGTGTTCCGGCCCCAAAATCCAGACAACACCAAGAAAGGAGGGGTGTCCATATTCATAAAGGACACCCACACCTCAAGGTTGGTGGCAACGCACGATGCATCGGAGACCATCCAGGTGCAATTAACCATAGGCAAGACTGCTCTGCAATTTGTAGCATGTTACAGGCCACCCTGTCAAACTCAGGAACCTCACATGGCCTTCCTGAAAACAATGGAGGGGATAAATGTATCTCCAAACACCATCATACTAGGTGACTTCAACTACCCTAATATAGACTGGGAACACTACTCAAGCCCAAACACTCTAGCCCACAGGTTCCTGGAGTTCATAAACTCAAATGCCATGGAACAACTAGTCACCATCCCCACAAGAGGAGAAAACATACTTGATCTCATCATCACGAACATGGGATCACAATGTTCAACACCGAAGTATACCCTCACTGGTGAGATCAGATCATAAACTAATCTCGCTGGAGGTCCTCATCGCCCCACCTGAAATAAAAAGACCACAGTGAAAAACTTCTCAAAGCCGACTTCACACTTCTAAAAACTAGTGTGGTCTCCTTTAAGGCCCCTGAGCCAGTGGTAAACATTACTCAAACTGCTGAATCACTTACAAATGCCTTCTACCAGCACCTACAGGACTGCATGGATCAGGCAATCCCAAACAAAACTAAGACTCTTTGTACCAAAGGCAAGCGTCCAGTCTGGTGGACCCCAGCCATAAACAAGCTCTACAACAAAAGGAGGAAGCTACTACAAGATAGAGCAAAATCCTTGAAAGGTAAGACACCTTTGATCATTATAAGTAAAAAACTAAGAGCTCTCATAAAATCATCCAAGGCAAATTTTGAGAGAAAAATCGCCAAGGACTCAAAGACAATCATAAGGCCTTCTTTAGCTATGTTAGAAACCTAGGAGGAAACTCCCAGATATGCTCAGAATTAATTCAAAATGATGTGAAGATTACTGAACCTACACACATTGCCAACACACTGGCTGACAGGTTCAGTGCAAACTTCTCCCCTCCCCAAAGGAGAGATATCTATACCAGAGGATTGTAGCCCCCAAACATCTCAAACGCCCAGGTGAGAACTGCTCTCCAAAGCAAAAAACACAGCATCCATGGGACCGGATGGTGTCCCCGGCTGTGTGCTCCACGAACTCAATGAGGAATTAAACCCGAAGTTAGGACAGCTGTTTAATCTTAGCCTCACCTCAGGATACCCCAAGGAGTGGCGACGGCGACTGTGGTCCCACTTCACAAGGCGGTGCCTCCACCGACCCTGGAAATTACCGTCCCATTAGCTTGACAAGCCTTATCTGCAAAGCCATGGAGAGGATCATAATGGAACTCATAAATAAAGACATAGGGAACTTGCAGACTTTGGATCCAACCCAGTTTGGCTTTGTCAAAGGCAGATCATGCCTTTAAACTTGGTTGACTTTTGAAACAGTCACCAAGGCCATTGATGAGGAAAGGCAGTCCATACAGCCTACCTTGACCTGGCAAAGGCCTTGACACAATACCCACTCAGGTATCATCGAAAAACTCATCAGCTTGAATGTAAACCCATACATCACAAGATGGGTTGCAAACTGGCTAAGTGACAGAACCCACAGGGTCAGAGTTGCTGGAGCCATGTCAGACTCAAAGCCTGTCACAAGTGGTGTCCCACAGGGCTCAGTCCTGGGTCCACTCTTGTTCGGCATCTACTTTTCTGAAGTACAAGCAAACACAGGAGGGTTATGGCTGACAAAGTTTGCAGATGACTGCAAACTGGCGCCATAGTCGAAAACACATCTGACACAGATATCCTTCAGAAGGGCCTCACAGAAATGGATAAATGGTGCCAGAGCCATGGCCTAAAGTTAAATGCCAAGAAATGCATAGTCATACCCTTCGGGAAAACAAGGTTACCCTAGCTACCATATAGGTGGCAATCCACTGAGCACAGAAGAAGTCATCAGGGATCTGGGGACCCAGGTTGACAGTAGCCTTTGTTTGACACTCATGTTGCTAAAGTAGTTAGGAAAACCTTCTACATTGCCCACCTGATCATGAAGGGATTCACATCTAGATCAAGGGAGGTCATCGTCCCCCTGTACTCATCACTCATAAGACCTATGATTGAGTACAATGCCCCATTCGGAATGTATCTGACCCGACACCTGCAGCAGCTGGAAAGGCCCCAAAAGTTCCTCACCAAAAGGATAAAGGGTCTCAAAAATATGTCTTATGCTGCCCGACTGAAAGAACTCCAGCTCTATTCAGTCTCATACCGCTTGCTCAGAGGTGACCTGTGCCTGACATATAAGGCCATGTCAAACCCTGATTTGATGAATATGCTTCACCTCAAAAATCTAGATCCCTCAGAACCACAAGGGCGGGAGACTTAAACCTTGACACGGTTATTAATAGAACATGCTGGAGGGACAGATTCATCACCCAGAGACTCCTATGCTGTGGAACAAAATCCCGGTACATGTGAGGCAGAGCACCTCGCTGGCCTTGTTCAAGAGGAATCTTGACCAATGGATGGGGGATCACAGATATACCCCAGGGATTACTTCAGTGTCACTGCTTGACAGAGGCACAGCAAAATAATAGGCATAGTTTTATTCAAACTAAAGGGGTGGCGAAAGCCAAATAACTATGGGCTAGGCTTATAAATGCCCTTGGGCAGATAGCCTAGTATGAACCTATGAACCTATGAACCTATATGGCACGTTTACCATAATACAATACACATATCAGTCTCCCACCACCATATCAGCTCGAACTTAATGTCCATACAGCGCAAACGGTATGTCTCCCCTATATGTACCATTGGGACATATATTGTATTGTACAACACTTTCTGCTATGTGTTTATAGACATGCTCCTTGTGGGGACACTAGAGTTGATGGGCTGTTACAGAGTATTTCACCTGCATGCTATTGTCACTGCCACTATGTTTCCACATATGCATGTAGTATGCTTGCTATGTGATTGGTACACATCTGCCATTCTGTGTTATTGGGATATCTATGCATGCTATTGGACATGTTCTGGGACTGTGTGGACTATTACAAACCACGTATGTTCCTTGACAGTTACACACCAGTATATGTAGGACTTATTTGCCGGCAGTAACACCACTCCCACCTAATGTACACATGTTACCAATCCATATCACATCTGTGACCCACCATGGAACCTCATTTTCTACTGTTCCGGCACTACTTCATGTGGAACCACCTCAGGGGATGGTATCTCCCCCATGGAGCACACATAGACATATGTCTGTCACCCAGTTATGTCCAGGGTCTTGTGCATAGGGAGCTCCACAGAGACATGGGATATGTGCTACATCACCTGGAGGCATGCAGTACACATACACAAGGTTCAACATGCATGTTCCTCCTGCTCAGCCCATAGCCCAGGCACCTTTATGACCATGTAGATGCTGTCATGACTGTCCATGGGTGGGCACCATGTTACCTTTGTTCCCATATGGGGCTCAATGGCCTCCACATTCCAAATGTAACAACCCATCCACAGTGTTTAACCACCCCATGTGTCATATACCAGCCCTGTATGCTGTCTTGTTTGTCACCCAACCAGACCTACATACCAATATGTGCCTAATACCCTTCACCAACATATATATCCCACCTTCTCAAACAATTGCAATGTGTTCCTAACATGTGTTACACACCACACTCCACACTCCATTTTGCAGCCATGTACTGGTGTGTAGGTATGTTGTGTATTGATGTGTGATGTTCTCTCACACGTCCTGGCAGGGGACATGTATTGACACACACACACACACACACACATATATATATATATATATATATATATATATATATATATATATATATATATATATATATATATATATATATATATATATATATATATATATATATAGACATACACATATATGTACATATATCTGAATGTATATATATATATATATATATATATATATATATATATATATATGAATGTATACATACATATGTGCATATATGTAAAGATATCATTATGTGTTGCTTATATACCTATATATATGTATAACTGTCAAGGTTCTGTAGACATACACAGCTGTGAATATGTATCACACATATATGTATCTGTATGTGGGGTGCATACAAACATCTGGCCCACACTCTTGTAACTCTCTTTACTTCACAGCTGAACTGTTCTGCCTCGCTGCAACACAGGTGTCACATGTGAACACAGACTAACATTAGGGGGGTATATATGGTGACAGATTTTAGATAAGCATATTATACTGCTATGGCAGTTGGGCATGCTATGCTACACTTTAACATGACTGTCCTGCAGGTGGTGTGGTCACACACCCATGTGTCTATCATGGCAGTATTAATACCTTCACCAGCCATTGGCCACAGTAATTTAGAGAACACAGATATCATGGGTCACATCTTTGCCATTCACTGCTGATCTACACAGTTGACAGGTATGTCCCACTGCCCACAGGGACTGACACTATTGTCCAGTGCAGTTGTTGAGCAGAACATCATTACAGGAACAAGTACTGATGGCACAAATACATCCTTTCACATTATACATCCTATTATTCTATGCCATATACTACATGCAAGTAAATGCATATCTGTTTCACATACCTATGTTTTTTCCACTGTAACACAACCCTGAGCTTTGTTACTTTTATTAAAGTTTTTTTTTCTTTTCTCTCTCTCTCTCTCTTAGTCTCTCCAGTAGAGTGATTGAGCTGGTTTGAATAGATTGCAGCATACTTTTGTTGGTATTGCACATGATCAGGTGGTGGCCTCTGCACCAGTCAGTGTCCACCAGTTGCTAATTGCATGCAGCCTGCTGTGTAGTACTTCAGATAACCACTGTCATGGTAACCCTGTACTTTAAATTGCTGACTTCTATGGGCGTTGTCCCTTCACCTTTCCAGTATGGATGACATCCTTCCTGTGTGTGTGGACATCAGTGTCACAGACAGCAGGTAGCAATACCTCTTACAGCAGAACTTGCAGACGCAGGCCAAATTCACATTTGGGTAAGGTTCCAGACCTGCAGACAGCGTGAGTAGTGTTGTGCGCATTGTATCTTGCTGGTCTTACAGGGTTTCTGTGTACATGGTACTTTTTCATGGAATGTTGTCTGTCTGCATAGCTCTCAACTGTGGGCCTATCCATATGATACCAGGGGGATTGGCTGTTAGGCTTTGTCTGTGCACCACACAGGTATTGTCCCAGATATATCTGTGGCATTCTGTCCGTTGAGTGCTATCAGTACATGGCTACATCCATTTGTATTTCAATGTCGTATTCCTGCATAAGGGTATGCTGCAACGAATCCTGTAACACCAGCAATTTCCAGGGTGTGTAACAGCAATAATGCAAATATGGCCCTATGTTCCTGCCTCTGTCCTCCACATATATGTCAGTCTTTGTCCTGCTGTGATACAGAAAGGGGTTGTTAGGTAATGGTCTATCATTATTTACCGCTAGCATTACTGTTATCATCCCAGTCATGTCATGAACTCCCACACCAACTGCTGGGCCAAGTCCATATATATGAGGGCAACAGCTGGAGAACACATATGTACCCTTGTACATTCCAGAGGCAAGTGTGTGGTACACAGTGCTCCTTGCCTTTGTACAGCCTTTTGGGGGGGGGGGTTCAATACCATTAACCTAGGCTATGACACCTTTTCAGGGATATAACTGTTAAGATGAGGGTCAATCAGTGTGATAGTGAGATGTTAAGTTAAGCAATGTTATGTACAAGATACTGTGACATTAACACAAGTGCTACTTTTTCCCGTAGGGCTTGACTACAGGGTGTAATTGGAGGCTGCTGAACTACATTTGTAATTGTTGTTACGTATCTTGAAGGCAAATCCTGTTTCTACTGTTGTACTAATTAAAGGCCTTGGCCTGGACAGCATAGTATGGTATATATACACATTGCTTGCATCTACTGTTTTGTGTGGGCCTTGCATTCATCACTGATTACATATTTCAAACCTTATGTGGTGTAAGTACTGACATACATTATTGTATAGTACACAAATAAAGGTTATCTGTGTATGTATACCTGTGTGTTGTGTCATGTCCTTTGAATTGTGGCTGGGTATATGTTTAATGTCAGTATTCTCATTTGTGGGAATGGTTGCCACACTACACATTTCACAGGTGGCAGTTAAAGGGCTTGTGGCTGAGGGATATACTTTGCACCCAGTACTTCCACACTACTTCTACATATGTATGGCTACCGATACCTTTTTTCTGTGTATATGTGTATGTACCTATATATATATCTCATATAGCTATATATATATGTGTGTGTATATATATATATATATATATATATAGATAGATAAATATATATATATATATATATATATACATATAAACATATGTATGTATCTATATACAGTTGATGTTATATGATTATTTGTGAGTCATACATAAATATATATATATATATATATATATATATATATATATATATATATAGATAGATAGATAGATATTATATGTATGTATCTATATATGTACATATATATATATATATATATATATATATATATATATATATATATATAGCTGTCTATCTACATTTACAGATATATATCTGTCCATATGTCCATGCATGTTCGTCTCATATTTTGGCTTGTTCCTCATTCTCTTGGCAATTGTTATGGATGATCGCAGCATTGAAGTCAGTAACTAGTGCCAACACTTTTGTGTTTCAGACTTCATCTCCTTCTACATATGTGTTCTAGTACATATACCTGTGTAACTAGCAACATTTTAAGTGTATTAGAGCATTAGTTGACATATATCCCTATTTGTGTCTACAGTGTAGCATACTTTGTCCAGACTTCTTGCATTAGTTGTGTGGCATGATATTAATACATTTCCTGTACTGTTGACTGATTGTGCTGGATGTTTGTGAAAACATCCGGTTATGTATGTCTGCCATGGTTTAGTAGCAAATCACTTTGTGTATGGAGTGCAGGGTCCTGGGTTTGAGCCTTGGAGAGGCAGTTTATTTTGTTGCTGGGCAGAACAAGGGACATTGGATACAGCATGATTAAGGCACTTTTAAGCAGTTGTAAGCGGGCTGGCATGAATTTGTGCACCAGTAAGCACTGCCAACCTCTGCTTATGTTTTCTTACAGTCAGTTAGTTTCGGAATTTCTAAACCTGTGTAGGCATAGTTTACCCCCACGCAAACTTGCTTACCGCTGCTTAAAAGTGCTTACCGCCACTTACCCGGTGCTAATTTCTTTAAAAGGAAAGAAAAAGGGGTTGATAGGGAAGTGGTGAAAAATGGGGCACAAAGAGGGAAAGACAATAGGGATAATAGCTAGGCATGTGCAGGAAGGGTATAGGAAAGGTCCATAGCTGCCCATTTCGTCTACAGCAATAGCTGTGCATATATACTAAATTTGCAGGTACATTTGGACCCTCAAACCCCTGGGAGAGAGGTGAGGACAACATATATTCATTGTGATTTAAATTAGACCAGATTACATGTGTTCAGTGGACATGTGTGCAAAATGGACAGCTATGTATGGGGCAAGATTTTTTTGTGGGAACAGATTGCCCTTTTTTTTTCAGGTGAGAGTGGGATGTTGGGGAGGGGTAGTAGGTATATTTGGGGAGGTAGGTTGGGTAGGTTAACAGACAAGACACACAAGACGCATACAGGGCCGGTATATGACACATGTAGGGGGTAAACACCTTGGATGGAGAGGGGTGTTTGGAAGTCACAAGCCTATGAGTCCCCAACTGGAAGCAGTGGGACTGAGGTCCCCACCCATGGGCAGTCACCACTGTACCTTCACGGCCCCAAAAGTGGCTGTGCTGTGGGCTGTGTAGGAAGGGCAGGCTCACCCTCTAATAGCGCCAATTAGCCCTCAAGCTGGCGTAGCCACTCTCCATATTCCAGATCAAGCTCCCTATGCACCATGGCCCAGACCTGTTTATGGGTGACAGGTTCCCCTCTGTGCCCGCTCCGAGGGGGGGGTGAGCCCCATCCCTGCAGCAGTTCCACCCGAAGGTGGCACAGGACCCATGGAGGAGGAGGTCCCAGGTTGGGCCCCAGATGTGCTGATGCCCGGTGCCATGGCCAGCTGAGGTGGGAGAGGTGGGTCCACTGGGACCAGCCTTCCCATATGAGCTGTGTTGTCGCAGGTTTATGACATATATGGGTTAGTAATAGTTAACAGCATTCAGGATTAGTTATAACAGCATGCATAGGTATTCCCATTAAGCCAAAACACCAGATTTAACACAGTTGCAGAGCAAGCAGAACACATGCGTATATGGAACAACAGTGGCCATTACAGGAGCATGCAAGTTTCATTGATGGTAACAGGCCACCAATATGGGTGTATTTTAACATGACACATGCCGAGAAACAAATGTGAATATTTATAAACCATTAGGACATATGTCCCAACAAAAGTTTGGAGTGTACTCATGCCAGCTGAGGAGTGTCATTGGGTTATTTTGCACATATGGTAGGGGTGAGAGAGAGAGTTCAATTAACAACTAATATATCCTTGTAGTTTTCACAACATTCTTAGTCACTGCAGTGATCTTTCCCTTACATGTATTATTACACTACTCAATGGCCTTATATTGTACACTCTTATGTTTATAGCTTATTATATATGTGATCTGTGTCTTACATACAGGCATGACAGACTGCAGGTGTTAATGCAACATATGTTGGGAATTGCTGTCATACACTTTAGTTGAGGTGCTAGATTGACAGGTTTATTTTCATATACATTATCTGACTATGTACACGTTTGACTAACAGTTATATGTCATTGACAGCTGCCTACATTTCTTGGATCGTCACACTGAAATTTCAGGGTAACAGGGTACCAGGCTGGTGATATGGGACATTTATCTAGACATGCTGGACAGATTGGAACAATTGTGGGGTATGAATATGCATACAACTTTCAATTTGAACATTCTAGCAAATTCTGTACAGTTGTTGGGTGTAATTATGCATACAGCTTTCTATCTGAACATTGTAGCAAAATCTTTACAGTTGTGAGGTATGATTATGCATACAACTTAGTAGCATTCCCAGGATTCAAACCCCTGCTGTGTGTGACAAAAAATTATAGCTAACATCACAGTACACTGTGCTATAAGGGTATTGATGTAAAGCTTTCAACTGTTTTCTATCTAAGTCTCCCTAACTTGTACAATATGACTGACCTCTTGGCACTTCCAACATTGTTATGCAGGACTTCATACACATTTTATCTGCATACCACGGTATGGGTGACACTGCTTAAGATACAACAGTACTATTTATAGTATGGAACAGATCACCAACATATGAGGGAAGAGTAAACAGAAGCACTCCAGAGGTTATACCTTTATTCACAGACTATTACACATTTATTTCTACTGGTACAACAGTTGCTAAGGCTCTTATATTTATTTGTTATGACAGTACATGCAGACTAATTACTAACCTGCCTCACGATGCAGCCTTTGCAGCCTAGCATCATGGGCTTGCTGGTTCGCAGCCCACTCATCTGCAGCTGTCAGAGGAATACAGTGATATTTAGCCATACCTATCCATAGTATACACAAGCTAGGCAATTATTTACTACTTAGTGGAATGAGTACTTGCTCAGTCCTGGGGCATTGGGCATCTGCCGAGACTCCTGGATCCACTGTTCCAGTACATACCCCCTCCACCGCTTCAGGTCAGCATGGTGGTGCTTGATCTGCTCACCAGTCCGGGGGATACCTGTAGCACTGGTGAGGTCACGGGCGAGACTGTCCCAGGCCTCCATTTTATACTGTGAGCCCTCGTACTGGCCCTGCAGTAGTCTCTGCTCATGCTGTTTTACCAAGAGCCATACCATGATTTTTGTCTCCTGGATGCCCCAGCGCTGCACTGTAAATTGAGTGCCTTCACCCACACCAGCCATTCTGCCTGCAGTAGGAAGGTACAACCAGTTACGAGAAGTATTCCCACCTGTGGGGTTTAAATACGGCCAATTTCCCGCACTTTCCCGTGATTGGCCAGTTTTGAAAAGGCTAAGCTATGGGCACACCTACTTACATAAGGTTGGCACTGCTTAAAGAGGTATACCACTAGGCAGATTGAATTGGCTCCCCTACACATTGCTTACACTTACTAACTTGAGCTGTGTTGTGGTTAGCATTGCTTAATAGTTAATTAGCACTATATTTGCCATTTGGCAATGATTTATTCTTCATTACAGGTTATATATGTGTCTGGTATCCGTGTTTCATGTGTACATACACTGTATGGGTACCTGGGGACGTCTACACTTTATTACAATCACGCCTCAAATCTACACTTACTGCAGTACTCCAGTTCACATATTTATGTTATGTAGCAGGTTATACCACTTCACACTGTACATAGATTCAGTTCACATGCTTGGTTTGATTTTCACATGGTGAGGATTAGTTTGCTGATACCTCATTCATATATATTGCTATGGTGGCTTAGTGGTTAACTATAGTGTACAGGGTCCTGAGTTTGAGCCTTGCAGAGGCAGTTTATTTTGTTGCTGGGCAGAACTTGGGCTGTTGGATACAGAGTGATTAAGGCACTTTAAAGCAGTTGTAAGCGGGTTTGCACTGGTTTGCGTGACGGTAAGCACTGCTAACCTCTGGTTACAGTTTCTTACACTCAATTAGCTTCTAATTTGCTTAATCTGTGTAAGCAATGCTTACCTCTGTGCAAATGCACTTAAACACGCTTACTACTGCTTATTTGTGCTTAAGCCTGCTTACTAGTGCCTTATCCATTATGACACTGACACTTCACACGTGCATTTCATGCAGTACTTCAATTCACATTTAAATGTTATTATGTAGGTTATATGGCAAAAAGATGTAAAAATATGTTCATATACAGATTTCACATGGAAAATAATATGTGCTGTAATGGGACTCGAACCGGGAATGCTTGTTCATTAGGCGGGTGCTCTAACCACTACACTATTGCTGTGTTGCTTCATTTGCATATATATTCCTTGTTATCCTCTTCAGCCTTTTCAGCTGCTTTAACCATAACTAAGCAATCGGCAAACCCATGCACTGACGGTTAGCTGTACTCAGGGTTTTAAAAAAAATAAATAAAAGGGTCTCTTCATTTTATTTAAATGTACTGTTGCTGTTGAACACATGGGGACTGTTGGTGGGGATATGCGGACATCTATGGGCGGTCTCGCTCATTTATTTACACTTTCTTCTGTTCTACTTTGCAGGGGCGTGTTTATTCTGAGAGCTCTGCACTCAGACACGCCCCCTGCACATGTCCATGCTCCATGTAGGATTTGGAGCTCAGGCAGCGCGCCTTCATTAATATGCATGGCATGATGCCGTCCTCCTCTTAAACTGCCACTTCCATGCAGGACTAGATTAGTCCTGCATGGAAGATTAGTAAATCCGAGCGAGTGTCAATCCCTTTCATGTACAGGCAACCCTTTACCAGCAATTAAATCCAACTTTATTAATTGAATATACCTTAAATATCAGAATGTAATAAAATAAAAATAACAATTAGTTAAAGCAATTTATTTTAACCCCACACAAGCAGATGTGACCATTATTTATAGCCACTTACAGTATATGAATGTGACTATACATCTCGTATATTTAATGATAATAAAATGAAAAAATAAATGCATAAGTAACTGCCAAACAAGAATTTATTATCTTTTTAGTTCAACATTGTCAGAATACCGAGCAACTAAATGCAAATTCTCCCACCACATACGTCTCAAACTTCTTATTATCACCCTGGAACAAAGCTAAAATATAAGAGTAGACTAAGGACCAAATATCAGTGGTAGCTATTGCTTTTCTATACTAAGGAACTTTTTAGAATAACATGCTTTTTTAAAGCTGTTATATCTGAAACTCAGATATCTGTCATCATTATTTAATGACTACAATCCTTAATTACTTGCCAGAAAAAAAGCTTTATAAGGAACAGGCCCAAATATGACACAAAAATCAAAAATGTTCTGCAAAAACAAAGACATCTGAGAGTATCTATGCCCCCCCCCCACACACACACACACTCACATACACACTCTGAACTGCTCCTGGTAACACTCTCAAGCTAAATGCATAACAGAATTCATCCAAAAAGCTACTTCTATGTCATATGTTATAACTGATGCTCCTCTTTAGACAGATACAGTTTTAAGAGACCTGAGTATGTCTGTGGACAACTCTGTCTCATTCAATCATTCATTTTCCACCACAGTTAGGAAGTCCTTCAGGAAATTCAGTATTACTGAATATATTCTAACTCACCAAATGGAACTGAGTACTACATTTTAAATGACTGCAGTAATAATTAGCCTAAAAACAGGTCAACTTAAAGGACAACCTTGATGTACTCCTTTATCATTTTTTATCTGTAACACTAAGCATCCATTTTTTGCCTCTGTATTCAATGCACACTGGTATACTTTTGTAATTAGTGTCAATATTTTTGTAGTGTCTGTGACTATACTGCTGGAAGGTCAGATGTCTGTGGATTCTGTTCCCATCCCTGGGTGATTGGATTATATTTCTATACTAATACTGCAGTGCAGTACTGAAGAGCCTATCCTTCAGAGGCGACATTACACTAAAGTTCCATTTGCCTGAGTTGGTGGTAACTCAGATGAACGTAAAGATCCGATATCATTTATCAAAAAGAGTAGGAGGGTCTTTACTCATAAAGCAATACATATTTCCAGCATCAGTATTTACACAGACTTAGTACACTTCTTTATTAATACATGCACATATTTTACTCCTACCCTTTCACCCATTGCCAACATTTTAATTCCTTGTTCATATCACTAATATTCCATTTCTTATTATATAGTAACTCATTGTAGCTGGCTTTCCACACAACAAAAATGCTTAGGCAAATAATGTCATATCCCATTTACTATCTGTTTACATTGTTTTACATTATACTCATCACATAAAATAATTTTCATTGATAATCTTTCAAGATTTATGTTACTCCATATTTTCTTACTTTTTCTCCAAAATTCTTTTATCTAGAAACTTTTACACAAAATGCCTAATTGTCTCCTACTCTTTACAAGAAATGCATTTCCTTTCATCATATCGTTTATAGTTCTTTAACCATTTCACTAATAATTTATTATATCTTTTTTAAATTCCCACTGAACCTCTAATCTTTTCTTTCTTTCCTCTATTGCCTTTTTTATTACCTCAGAAAATACAGTCCATGGGTGTATACAATAAAAATCTTTTTTTTTGGTACTTCATCTTTTATTGTTTTCCATTTCTTCATTTCCAGTAGTAGTATACTGCTTCCACTTTATTTTTTTTTTTTTGTCATTTTATTTTTCTTTTCTGTCATGTGCAGTATTTTTCCATATTTACATTCAATGTATTTACAATAACACTTTCTTTCTCATATACTGTCTTCTTCAATAAGCACTATAAATGTAACTATAAGATTTATTAATTATAAGCCACCTTCTTCATATTCATTACAATCAAGCTTTTATTATATCAAATACAATTTCTAACAATTCATTTTCTAAACAGGACAGGAAAGAATGCACACTATTTACCCCGATTTCCCTAATATCACTAAATGGATAAGGTATAATTTTATGAAATTTAAATTTCTTTTATTTCATTGAAATTTCTTTCTATAGTTATTTCAACTTTTCCTCCATATGTTATGCGCAGCAGTTCTCTTTTCTTCTAAAATATATACCACCTACCCACACTATGTTACCATACCCTTTGCTTCTTTCTTTGCTCAAAACCATATTTACCATCACTGGTAGTTTTATTAAATTTTCATCATAGGTAAGTACTAGGCTATTTGCTGTTTTGGGGCTATTTTAAGCCTAGCCAGTTTCCCTTTTTGTGCTCAAAATAAACTATCCCAGTTGGTTACAGACTGGCCTTACCTGTCCCATGGTTGATAATTATGTATTACCTCTAATAAGAATAACTGGGATCATACCATAGATAATTTCAGGGGACCTATACATGGGATAAAACATGTAGAAGCTGCATCTGTCCATTAGTAGTCCAGGCATAAATTTTCTGTTTCCCATCTATAGCTCTAAGTTGTGCTTGAAAACGGACATGGATGAAATGTGTTATATGTATGGGGAGTCTCTTTCACAGCAGTGGTATCCTCTGCAAAACATACCTTTCCCTTCAAACTATTCTGTTGATGTTGTAGAAGAGGTTTAGATAACTAGACCAAGTCTCTCTGATGCCATTTGACTTGCTGATGTGCAGTAAATCTATCAGTAGTGGGTCAGAGGATGCCATGTATGCCAGACACAAGTCACCTCTTAGCAATCTGTAGGATATCGAGTATAGTGGCAGTGCTTTGAGTTGGTCCACTTAAGACATGTTGTTTAGGTCCTGTATTCCTTTAGTAAGGTATTTCTGTGGACTTTCCACTTGTTGCATGTGTCTGGACAGATACATGCCAAAGGGGGCATTATATTCAGTGACTGCCCTGATGAGTGCTGAGTAAAGGGGGACAATGACATCCCTAGGTTTAGACACAATCCCTTTGTTTATAAGCTGTGCAGTATAGAAGGACTTTCTTACAAGAGACACATGATGATCAAACATTAGGTCACTGTCCACATATGCTCCCAAATCCTGAATAGTTGGGTCAACTCTTAGGGAAGTATTTTCAATGTGGTAGTCCTCTGGGGTAGATGACTTCCCAAACGATACAATAATGGATTTTTTGCCATTTAATTTCAGACCATGATTTTTGTATCTGTTATTTATTTTAGACAAACATTTTTGTAGGATGGGTAAGTCATCTGGGGATTCAATCACTGTTTCTAGCTTAGTGTCATCAGCAAACTTAGACAGAGCCCTTTGGTATTGGCTTTTATTTCATAAAAGTAGATGCAAACAGGAAAAGTCCCAGTGCAGAATCCTTGGAGACTCAACTGGTGACTGGTTTCTGTGAATGTAACTTCTATTTTTTTGATTTTCTGGGTCATATCTACGAGACAGTTTGCAATCCAGTGGGTGGCATAGGGGTTTATTCCAAGTTTATTTATCTTTTCTACTATGTGTGAGAGGGGAATTGTGTCAAAACGTTTATCATTGCATTTATCCATTCCTTACCAAGATCGCTAAATCATCTGCATATCCCAGAAACATTGGTAAGCATATGTCACCATAACACACTATTCTTGCCTTCTTTCCCACTCACATTGTTTAATGAATGAGATAATACTGCACTCATCAGGCAGCACTGTTTGACACCCTAATCCACTTTGATTTTATTCCCTACTCATCTATTAATCAGTAAAACCAAAATGAAAACTCCAGCAAAGCTAGAACTTCCACTAGGTGACCTCCCAAACCTCTTGTATCAGAGACACATGGGATATATGCAAATGATCCTTGTGAACATCAGGTGTTTCAGCTAATTGGCGATTCTGAATACCCATGACTTGTTGTGTCATTATAATGGACAATTTCAGGCCAATAAAGCCAAACCCAACTATCCATCTATTAACTAATACCTTTGAGACCTCTCATATGCGTTTGTAATGACCCCATCATTTTTTTGGTATTCCATACTGCACTAATATGTTCCATAACTGGCAATGCCTAATATTATATGTTTTCATGATATCACATTCAGCTATTCCATTCTGCCTTCTATTTTTCCCATTTTAATACCGTCCATTACTTCTTTTATCAGTATTAACATTCCCTTAACGTTTCTTCATTTTACTCTATATACGATATGCTCCATGTTGTGTAATGTCTTTAATAATTACCTCAGACCTCCTCTAATATATTGTCATCATTATTTTATAATCATTGTTACATAAACTAACAGGTCTCCATGTATTTATTTATTTATTTAGTATTTCCCTTCCCTTTTCCATAGCATTTTAAGACACCTGTCCATATCTCCTCATTGTCTATTCTGTGTTTTCATAGTTTTCAGAAGTATTCTTTTGCCTCTTTCTCCACTTTTATGTAAAACTCATAGCCTGTTCTATCTATTCCTGGCACTGTGTCCTTCCTATCTTTATCTATGGCCATATCCATTTCTTTCATGTTAGCATCCTTTTCTAACATCCTGTTTATTCTGCTGCTTATGCTACTCTGTATATATTTTCCTTCCTTTTACCCTGCTATTTATACATTTTTCTTGTATACTCATATGCTTTTTTTTTTTTTTCAAAAAAAAATTTTTATTGGCAATTTTGTTTTAATACAATAAGAACCAAACAAGTTATAACAAGATAAATAAAATACACAGTATACTAATAAAAATCACAAAATTTCAACAAGCAACCCCACAAGCTGTCAGAAAAACATAATATAACAGTAATTAAATAGTACTAAATATTGGAATTAAAACTACAAACCACTGAATTAAATCAAGAAGAAATAAGGAGAAGTGTATTAACTTTGGAGCAAATTTTTAGATAAAGGGCATTCTTCTTAGGACTCTTACTAATAAATTTGTGAGCAGCCATGTATGTAAATACCAATGATTTAAAGTTATTCCAACAAAGCTTAGTACGATCCATCCAATTTCTAGAGATGTACAGTTTCATGAGAGAACATAAAAGACCAAAACATGGGTATCAACTAAAGAAAGAGTACACATAGGTATGTGAAGGATGGCTAGTTCCCAACAAAGGGTTGATTTGTGGTATCCCATTTTTTGAAGACGGACCTTTAACGAAGTCCAAAGTTTATGAGTATGATAACAGGACCAAAAGATATGAAATAAATCAGCATAGGGTGCTGAGCAGCAGGAGCAAGAAGGAGATTTATTGGAATCAATTTTGCTAGTCTAGCTGGAGTAAAATATGTATTATTGTTAATCATCAATTGTGTGTAAAAAGATTCTTAAATGGGGAGAAATTAATAGTGTTTTTATAGACAAAAGCTTCTGATTATGTGAAAGAAGAGGGTGATAACTATTCCAATAGTTTGAAAAAAGACATGGACTATTATTTATCATAGATGATATAAGTTTATATGAATTAGAAACCATTTTCTTGGGTAGAGTAAGATTATGCAAAACAGATTCTAATAAGGATATATTTTGTCCATTATCAAAAAGGTGTATAAATTTATACTTAATAATATCTCTCAATTGTCTGATTATCGATAAATATTTTTTATTTATCTTCAATATCACACATAGGTTAGAAAATGATTCATTATTATGTTTAAGTAAATCCCAGACCACAAAGCTTTTAATTTCCGGGAATTTAGAAAGATTAACAGGAAGATTATTAATTGTAATATTAGGATTTAGATGTAAGGGTTGAAGTAAGGGAAGGGTTTTATCCAAATTTATAAGTTTCATTAAGTTTTGAAAAATAATAATCTTATGTTTTAAATTATTTGAGAGTTTGAGATTTTTAAAGGAATCTTTACGAGAAAAGGGAGGGCCTCGATTCAAATTCAGACTTATAACATGTTGAAACCATATTTTAGACCATAAGGGATAAGAATTATAATCCACTAACTTAAATTTGGAAATACATAATAACCTACTTGCGAAATGATGAAGTAGTATAATTGAAAATTTGGCAGTCCCAGTCCTCCACCCGATTTGGGAATAGTTAGTTTATTATATGCAATTCTCACAGATTTTGGATACCAGATAAATTTAGATAAATCCCTACATATTTTAGTCAAAAAGACTTTGGTATTACCTGATCTACAGAGTTGAATTGAAAGAGAATTTTAGGTAGAATATTCATTTTAATTATAGCAGCTTTAGACAAGAGAGATAATTTCAACTTCTGCCACCTAAGAATATCGAGAGTTATTTTGGACCATGATTTAAGGAGATTATTTTGAAATGTAGATGAAACATTATGATTAAAGGAAATCCTAAATATTTAATATCGAAAGTAATTTTAAAGGAAGACAAGGAAAATAACTTGGATTATACCCTGAGGATTTATAGGAAAGATGTGAGATTTCTGAAAATTGACTTGATAATCTGAAGCTTTAGAAAAGGCCTCAATGGAGGATTCAATCTTATGAAGATCAGTGTTAGGAAGTTGAAAGTAAATAATTAAATCATCAGCAAAGCTGACAAAGGAACTATAGTATTCATTACTCTAGGAATCACATGAACTGTATTTGATTTTATATAAAGAAATAGGGGTTCAATGAATATATTAAAAAGGAAAGGAGATAGCGGACAACCCTGTCTAGTACCATTAGTTATTCGTATTGGTTTTGATAAAATTTTGTTTATCCACAAGCAAGTCGAGGAGTTATTATATAAAACTTTAATCATATCTATGAAAGAAGGGGAATATTGAAATATGATAAGGAAAGAAAAAGAAACATCCAGTTAACCCTAGCAAAAGCCTACGATGCATCTAATAGCAAGGGATAAATTGGGTTTTTGTCTTTTTCAGAATATGCATTAATGAATCTAAAGTTAAGGTATTATCCCAAGTATGTTTACCTGACATAAAGCCTGATTGTTCCTTGGATATTATAGAAGGAAGAATTTTCCTAAGCCTATTTGCTAAAAGAGAGGCTAAAATTTTAATGTCAATATTAATCAAAGAAATGGGCGATAATTGTGCGGATCTGATTTGTCCTTTTGATTTTTAAAATTAAAATCGTTTCAAGTATTCCAATAAAGATCTGAGATACCATGTTTTATTACATAATTATATACTTTTAATAATATAGAAGAAATCAATAAGTTATAAGTTTTAAAGAATTCAGCTGTAAATCCGTCAGGACCAGGTGATTTCCTGCCTTAAGATTCGAGATAGCTTCTTGAATTTCTTGTAGGCTTATAGGAGCTGAAAGCAAGTCACCTTGACTTTTACTTATGGAGGGAAATTTAATAGAATTAAGAAACTCAATCATATTTTTATGCGTAGTACTACTTGTATTTCCATTAGAATATATGTCAGAAAAAGGTTAGAAAAAAGTTGTATTATTTCTTGGTCAGAGTTATAAATCTTATTATTAAGGTGTAGCCGAGATATCTTAGGAGGTTCTTGATTGTTTCTAATTAATTTTGCAAGAAATTTAGATGGAGTTTGTGCCCATTCAGAGTAGGTTGCAATCATCCTTTGTTCAAAAATAGTTAGGTTCTGTTTATGTAGTTGAAGTAATTGGAATTGTAAGTCATTTATTAAATTATCTCTATTGGGATCTACATTTATTTTTGATGTTTTTCTAGTTCGAGAAGTTTATTTGTAAGCTCCATTTCTTTGTCTTTATATTTCCTTTTAAGAAAAGAGGCTTTATTAATTAAAATACCTCTCATATAAGCTTTACAGGCTGCCCATTGTATATCTAAGGGTATATCAGAACTATCCAGATTAAGAGTAAGATTAGATAGTATTTCATTAATTTCCTGAATAATGTCTTTATTACAAGTAAATTATTATTGAGTGTCCAAATATTATATTTAGAGGGGGAATTTTTTTTTGAATAGGGTTAATATTTATTGAAATCTTAGAGTGATCAGAGATGGATCTCGGATCCAAGAATAGAACAATATCAAAGTGTGTAAGAAATTCGAGATTAAAAGAAGTCCAATCTTGACCAAGATTTGGAGCATTTTGTATAATAAGTGTATAACTCCTCTTTCGCTATCTGGTCCTTCAAAGAAACAGGGTCAGTAAGACTAAGGTCAAACATCAAATCCTCCAAGGCAGAGGAGGATTGGGTATTGTACCAATAATAGGAGGATTTATTAGAACGATCTACAATAGGATCAATAACAGCATTCCAATCACCCCCAGCTATAATATAATGGTCTTTAAAGGTTGCTAAAATATTATGAATTTCTGCAATAAAATATATTGCTGAGAACACGGGCCATATAAATTAAAAAATAGAATAGGTTTATTAATATTAGGAAATTGAGATGTGAAAAAACACCATCTACCATTTACATCAGACCTTGTATTAAGTATGGTACCCTGGAAAGATTTTTTAATAATTATCGCTACTCCTCTAGCACTAGAACTATTACCTGAAGAAATAATAAGTTTCACCCATTTCTTTTCTCTTACTCCTGCCCAATCCCTATCATACAAATGTGTTTCTTGAAGGAAACATATATTAGCATATGATTTAAAAATCAAGTGACAGATAAGCCCTTTTAGACTTATTTTGCAACCCTCTAATATTCCACGAATCTATATATAAAGTCATAATACAATAAGCTTAGTAGGCCTAGTATACACCTATTTTAGAAGAAAGGAAAAGCCTAAAAAAAAAATAAAGACGGTGACTTTGTAAAAACCAAAAGCGCTCATTTTTATTCAGAATACATAACTGACTTTTATTTTCAATCTTCTCCTATATTTTCCATACTTTCCTTTATCTATAATCACAAAATGACAGTGGCAAGAATAGAAAAGGGACAAAGAAAAACAAAATATGACAGCAAAGAGAATCCTTCCATACCTCCCCAGTGCCTACCCACCCCTCAAAACTAATGGAAGGAAATAATATATAATACATCTGTGAAGCTTTTGAAATGCTAGCAAAATAATTCTTGTTATAACAAAAGAAAGAATAAAAATTAAGTAACAAACTAATACTCCAACAATATGTACATATATACATCACACAATGTTTCCAAGACACAGCCATGTTAGAACCCATAAACCAACACCCACGAGATCATATTCAGAACAATGAAATTAGCCATAAATAAAAGGAAAAGTGAAATTAACTTAACTAACTATAACCTATAAATATGCGATTTTCCAGAAAAAAAATTAAAACTAAAAAAAATATTATTTATAAAATGTAAACATTTTTATGGTACATACCTAGAATAACTTTAAGATTATATTTTAAATTTTAAGATTATATTTTAGTGCATATTCAACAACACTAGTAAAAATTAAAATTTAAGATAAAAAATCGACATATAAGAACACTGGACATAATACATGCACATACTGAACAAAGTTGCAAATACCCCAAGAAAAAATGTGAGAAGCATTTATATCTTAACTGAGTCATGTAAACCAGACCCCACCGCATGTATTAAGGCAGACATTAACAAGTAATACATTAGATATATATTAAATTATACCACCATTTCTTAAATAACTACAGAATAAAGTCCAGAACAATGAACTGTCATTGTAGGAAACCTCATGAAGTGAGAACCTCATGAAGCGAAGCAAATCAGCATCTCAGCGACAGAATCATAAGCAGAAGTTCCACCTTTTACAGTTAAATTAGAGCCAGAATTCTCACAACTCCACACGGAGAAAATGTATCCACCATTTCTTAAATAACTAGAGAATGAAGTCCAGAACAATGAACTGTCACTGTAGGAAACTACATGCAGTGAGAACCGCATGAAGCAAAGCATATCAGCATCTCAGCGACAGAATCATAAGCAGTAGTTCCGCCTTTTACAGTTAAATGAGAGCCAGAATTCTCACGCAACACCACACGGAGGAAATGTATCAGGAAAATAATCTCCAGAACTAATCATGACACCATTTACAGTCACCAATTCCGGAACACCATGTTGTTTACTGGCATCTGAAGAATCATACAGTCATCCAACGCCTATTCGAGTTTTCTCACTTTATAGTTCAAGTTAACAAAGAAATCATGCCACACCAAAACCAGTGTTAAACCAACAGCAAGGCTTACTTACTTTGTTTGTATATTTGCCAAAAGATAAATCTTGACAGCCTAGATAAATAGTCCTTGAACAACCACTCATGCTGAACAAATGATTACTCGCATAAAACACTTGCATATATCAGCACTTGTAAACGAACAGCATTTCTCCACAGCGCAATTGTAAGGCAAACTAAAAGTTAACCAAATACATTTTTATAACACTGGATAAGAATTGAAGGCTTTAATAAAAGCATCTTTAGCTTCAGACGGTGTACTCGCTGAATATTTAGTCTCTTTATATGTAAATAAAAGGACACTCGGGTATCTCATCTGAAACCTTATATTTCTTTTAATTAAATCAGCACAAAAGGGAGCTAACCTCTGCCTATTCAATTTTATTTGGTGTGGCAAGTCTTGAGTAAAAGTAATTTTATGACTGTTCCATACCAATATTTTTGCTTTCTTGCTGACTGTAGAATATTTTGAACATCCTGAAAGTTCAATAGTTTGGTATAGATGATGCGAGGGATTTGTGAATCCTGTCTACGCCTGATGGCTCTATGTGCCCTCTCAATTATTATTTTATCAGCTGTAAAACTCGGACCCAAAAGTGCACTGAAAATCTGACCACAAATTAAAATAAGGTTTTGGTTATCATATGTTTCAGGTAGCCCCTAATAATAATATTATTACGCCGGCTTCTCGCTCAAGATCTGTTAGTTTAGTTTGTAATTCCTCAATAAGCACCGAATTATTTTTTGTTACATCAGACACTTGACTAATTTTAAAGTCATTATTTTGTGTTTTTTGCTCTAGCGTGTCCATTCTTTGTACTAACTGGTTAATAGATTTAGTAAGACCAGACATTTGGTCAGATATAACCTGGATAGCATCATGAATTGGTTGAAGCGCTATTTTCAGATCGTCGATGTGAAGATTCGGTTCAGCTTTTGTCTTCGCATTTGTTTTATTATTTGAAGAACTACTATCCACAACTGTTTTTGAAGTTCTCAACCTTTTACAAGTGTTATCTTTCTCAGGGGAAAGAATTGAGGAGATTTTGCCTTGGTACTCTGGGCATCCATATTCTCCGCACTTTCTGTCATACCTGGATACCGATGTACAGAACAGAAGTAAGGAGCGCCAACTGCTAGAAGCGCGAATCCTGTCAGGCACCAAATTTTCACACAGGCCTCTCGAATACTGACTCTTATCCCAGAAACTGGTTAAAGGTAAAAAATACAATTTTTACCAGAGAACAGACCACCAAACGACTTCAGGTATATTATATTAGCCTCTTATATCAGCGAGTAATAATTACTACCATTAAGAAACAGTTAAGGCTACATAAAATAAAAATTAACGGTAGGAGCTCGTGGATAGGGTGCTAACTAGCCGACCACCATCTTGGAATCCTTGTATACTCATATGCTACTTCTGAAATTTCTTTTGGACTCTTTACAAGCTTACCATGCCCATCTTTTATTTCAGCCATTGTGTTATATTTTAGAAGAAAAGAGATAAAACTATATTTTTGCTTGTTCAAAAAAAAGTACTTATGTTCTCTTTTTTCTTTCCGCAAAGTATTTCTGCTGCTCCACTACATCTTTAACTTTAGTATATTCACCTCCTATATTTTTTTAATTTTCTTACATTTAATTCCATAATTAAACATAATTCCAAAGACATGCATCTGGAGCATTTCTCCCCGGGCCTCCGCTGAAAACAGGCTCTGTGGAACCTAGTCGGACTTTCCCGGTCAACAAATGATAAATAAATAAAAAAATAAATAAATTTAAATTGTAGCTAACATCACCTAACATTACTATATCTCTATTAATTACCCCCCAATAATTCATATTTTCAAATAGCTTTACCCTTTCCTTGCCATCACTATAAGCATATAAAACTATGATTCTTATTATCTCATTCTACAGTCTACTATCAGCAGTCTGGTTCTAATAGCATAATATCTAAAGTATCATTTCCTCTATTGTTTGCTAAAACTACTATCAATGAAAACTTGCCCTTTCCCATTATCTATAACATTTTTCTTCCCATATTTGTGGAAGCTTTTCCCTTTGCTTTTCCTTAACATTTGTAACAAACATATAGTATATGTGTTAAATATTTCCATCTTTCCGTCAGTATTCTATTAACATTTAAGGATGTTAGCAAAAATATACCATCCATTTTTTCTAATTCTGCTGACTCGTTCATTTCTTTTTTCATTTTCATTTGTCTGACATAGCTTCTTATTGAACTTTGACCTTAATTTGCTTCTGTTTTATCAGTTTTATTTTTCTATGGTTGAAACCTGCTTTCCTGTACAATTTCATTTTTCATTGCTTTTGCATGCCCTCCACTAAGTTGCTTTCATCTTCCATTTATTCTTCCTCAGTTCCCCTTTCTCCATCTTGCTCTCCCATGTTTTTCCCAGATCTGTATTCTAATGCTGATCTATATTATCTGTTAATTATTCCAAACTGTTTCTCTATTACTATGTTTTCCCTCTTCAAAGCACCACCAGTGGCTCTCTGTACCACACCCACTGCACATTAATTTACAGAGTTTTTGCATCATGCAAATTATTACATGTCCTTTTATTACATTCATCAAATGATTTTCTTTATACTTTAATAAAATTTGAATGGCCATAGGAACAAACATTTTCCCATACCTCATCTACATTCACAATAGATGGTAAATGCTTCATTTCACATCTATCTTCAATGCCACCCATATCTCACGTATCCTATTCTATAATTCCATTCAACAATGGCCTTTATTTATGGAGTCCTCCATTTCATGAACCAGTCAGAATGCATATTTATTCCTTTGAAACAAAAATGTCACCATTACACACAGAACCATGCTTATTATTTCCAGTAGAATCTTGGAGACTGTCATACTCCACATATCTTAATGTAATCAGTCTCCAGTTACTGACACAATCAGCATCACCTTTATTTTTAAATAGTAATCTTATTAGCCATTCAGAGAGAACCATGGTGGTGCAGCAGTAGCATTGTCCCCTCACAACAAGAGTTCGATTCTCAGCTGGAGCACCTTCTGTGTAGAGTCTGCATGTCCTCCCTGCAGTCGGGTGGCGTTCGAAAGACATGCATAGGGCGTGCCTTCATTGAAGGTTGGGTGTCGAGCTGGCACCTTGGCACTGTAAAAATCTACTGCCAGTCATTAGCAGACCGGAGTTCCACTGTGGCAACCCCTAACCAGGAATAAAAGCCAAAAGAAGAAAAACAACAATGTTATTAGCCGTTCACATATATAGCTTCATCCTGCAAATCTTCTTGTAAATTGCTCAGTCGATATTTTAAGGAAAACTGTTTTGTGGCATTACCATCTCTTTATAAAACTCATAACAAAGGGGGGACTTTAATAAAGCCTACACAGACTTTTTTCCATGTAGGCATAGTGGCACACTGCTTACATGAAAGTAAGCAGGTGTGCAATCCTGCTGATCCAGTAAACAGAGCTGAGAGGTACGCACTAGCCTGCCAACATGGAAATATCTGTGGCATGGAAATCACCTCATAAGCAGGTGAATTGCATGCAAATGAGGGAGGTAGAGTGAGCCAGCAAGCAGATAGGCAGTCCTGCAGACCCTGTGTTGGTGTCCGTTGTCTACATGGAAAAAATTCCATGTACAGGATGTAAAACAGACAACAGGGGCTGTAAAAGTGCAGTTAGATGGGCAGTAATAGCATAGCAGACACAGATATGTGAAAAACAATTTTTTTAATAATCTGGATATGTTTGGGCAGTGTGCCACAATGCGCAAACATGTTTAATGAAAGAAAAAAGAAAAAATAGTGTAAAAACCAAAGTTATTAGTATGTGACAGTAATGTATTACAGGACCCTGAGTGCAGTATCTACAATGCTTCAATGATTCTGCTGCTAAGGAGGCAGGGCCTGGAACTGTGTTGTTTCTAGGTTGTGTGTCCATATGCAAATGAGCTGGGGTTACTGAATAGCACAAATGGCTATCTTTTTATACAGATCCCATCTGCGTAGGCACAGAACCATGTTGGTTTCCACAGAACAGGTAGCTGACATCGAAGGGGAGGTGTGTTCTGAGGACCTGTAAGCTCATTGTAGCTCAGGGGCTCCTGTTTGCATGGTGCAGCACTCTGCTGAGCAGGGGGGGGGGGGTGTACTGTGTCTGCTAAAATTTGTTTACCTTTGGGGCATGTGTTTCATTGTGTTTCCATGAGTTTGCATGGAGCGCTGCTGTGCTGAGCGTGATCTTTCATGGGGGCGTGTACAATGACTGCTCTGTTTACCTTTGCTGCACATGTTTAAGCGGCATGCTGCAGTGCTGAGTGAGGAAGGCTGTCCAAAAAAAAATGGCTGAGAAGGGCAATGATATCTTAATTACAGATGACCCCTGTTTCACCTAAACTAGGGTCATTAACAGTCCCTAATGATGTACTTGGCAGGTGGAATGCATCATTGGTAGCCAATCACAAAGGCTGCACCTACAGCAGAGCACTATAAAGGTTGCATATGCCCTACAATCAGATTTCACCCCCATACTCTGCACAAGTGGAGTACAGACTTGGGAGTTTTAACTGTAGGAATCCTAGAGGCTGCTGCAAATCTGCTACATATGTATGTGCTAGATGCTGAGGTCAGTGCTGCTGCTGACCATAGGCCTAGACTGAGAAGGAGAAAAGTGTTCAGGCCCAGGGTAACCTACCAGGAGCTACATGAGCTGGATATTGTAGAGCACTACAGGGTGGACAGGGACATACTACAAGAACTCACTGAGCTCTGCCGACCTCAACTCAGACCCAGAGCCAACAGAAGGGAAACTATCCCCATGGAAACAAAGGTATGTGTAGCTCTTAGGATACTAGCTACAGGTACTTTCCAAAGACCAACTGGGGACATGATGAGGGTCTCACAGTATTCAGCATCCAGGTTACTCTACTAGTTCCTGGATGCCATGCTACCACATGTCAGTGAGCACATTTATTTTCCTCTCACCCCTGAGGCAAGGGCTGGCAGTATGCAATACTTCTACTGTGTAGCACACTACCCTGAGTTACTGGGTGCCATAGATTGCACTCATGTACACATCAAGGCACAACTCAGTGAGGAGGGTAGAATCTACGTCAACCTCAAGGGGTATCACTCCATCAACTTCCAGGTTGTGTGCAATGCCCAGGGCATTATCAGGAATGTGTGTGCTGGCAGCCCTGGCAGTTATCATGATTCCCATATCTGGCATGATTCACAACTGTACCAGATGTTTGCTGGGGGGACATCCCACACGGCCACTTACTGGGGGATGCTGGCTATGCACTGGAACCGTGGATAATAACACCCATCAGAAATAAACACACACCAACTGAAGAATGCCATAATGAGGCACACGCACAAACTAGGAACATCATAGAGTGTGTGTTTGGACTGCTGAAGTCTTGGTTCCAGTGTCTCAATATATCTAGTGGAGCCCTGCAGTACTCCCAAGCCACATGTACCCAGATGTTCACAGTATGTCCCATGCTACACAATATGATCCTCCAGAAACAGCTGCATTAGGATCAGCAATGGAATGGGAAGGGATACACAGCCTCCCACCACTGCCTAGGTCATCAAATCTACACCGACATGGGGGACTCCAAGGGGGAAATCCCTGAGGTTGTTCCTGTAGTCAGATGTAGATGTGCCCAGTATACCCTGGCCTTGGCCAAGAGACAATGCATACACATGCACTAACAACCTAGAGACCTAGTGACTGACACCTTAATCCTACTTGCATACATATTAGTAAAAATGATGCCAGCCAGCCCACACAACCTATACCTAACCATGTATTGGCTGTGTACTGCCTGCTTCAGAGTCCGTCCTGAACTACAGGTCTATCAGCTGCTGCATTCACAAGGTAAGTCACTCACCTATTCATCATTTGTAAGGGGTACTAGAATATGGTAGCATGTGTATGAACCTGCTGCATGTATGTAAGGGAATAAAGTGGGCTACTGGGCTACTTGGAGAGATCTAACAGTCACTTTGGACAACAGGTCCTCTCTCCAATAGTATGTGCTCCATAATATGCACCAGGCCACATGGCTGAAAAATACACTACATTATTCAAGGGAGACAGCAAACAGTGGGGTCACACGACAGTTGCACAACTGTCTATGCCAGCAGATCATGGCCTGGCCATCTCCCACCCCCAACACATCAGTGTACCCATACAACTGTTGTAACAGTAAATCTGCAGCGATATGTCAGCAGGCCAGCCAATTCCAGGGCTGTGACATAGAATCTGGCCACACATTCTATGTCTCACATAATGCAGAGGTGACAATGTACGTTTGTATGCTGTTGATTCTGTGATGAATGACACAGCCCTGTCTGGCAGCCTTTGTGGCTCAATAGGCTAGGGACTTTAGCATGGGTGATGGTGTTGATGGTTTGAATCTGGCAGTATCCACATCTTTTGCATGCGAGGTAGTCATATGGTGGTGTTCCCACAGACTGTTATACCCCTCAATCTGTTAGTGCAGGAAAGCTGAACAAAGCCAGAGAGAATGGAGGAACAAAAGGACAAAACTAGAGACAGACATTCAGATGCTCTGATTAGCCCAGAAGGTGGCTAGTATAAAAGCAGGTTGCATCACAACAGAATATCTGAAGGATATAAATTCCAACACTCAAATGTTTTCTGTAATTAGTACTATTCACTGATGGTATTATACAACATGTTACTGGAACACCACAAATGTATGAGGAACAAACCAGACATATGGGGTGAAATGCTGGACATTATGAAGAAACATGTACAGTAAGAGGTATGCAGACTGTAACACTGTATGTGGTGTTACATTATGTACCTCAGTCACATATTAATTATAGCATACAGCCAGGGAATGCCATGGACAATGTCAGGGAAGTGCTATAGAAGTGCTGGGGTTTCCCTGCTCAGGTTTGGATCCTGTCAATTACGTTATTATTTTGGAAATAAGTGCAGCTGCTGATATCTGTAGCACACAAAATCCTGGCCTAGAGTGCAGGTAGCTCTGGCCAGGTATCACCTTGTAAGTACTTACAGTCCCACTGGGCATGCTTCTGCACTGACTAACTTGAGCACAGTTCTGCTGCCTCTTCCTCACAAAAGACCTGCTATGTGGAAATACATCTGTACATACACACACAGCAACATTTATAGAGACATCCTTTTTATACACATTGATATATATATATATATATATATATATATATATATATATGTATATATATATATATATGTATATATATATATATATATATATATATATATATATATATATATATATATATATATATATATATGTATATATATATATATATATATATATATATATATATATATATATATATATATATATATATATATATATATATATATATATATATATATATATATATATATATATATATATATATATATATATATATATATATATATATATATATATATATATATATATATATAATATATATATGTATGTATATATATATATATATATATATATATATATATATATATATATATAATATATGTATGTATATATATATATATATATATATATATATATGGGTCTACTTCACATAATAGAACATTCAAATGCTTGACTTTATATGGCCGAGACCATATGATCGAACATTTGAATGTTCGACAATGTAAAAAAAAAATTATTAAACAAAAAAAAAAAAAAACAGTGCTAGCAGGGGGGCAGGCCACCCTGAACCCCCCCCCACATCCCCTGCTATTTAAATATACCAACTCCGAGATCGCACTACATTGTGGTAAAAGGAAATCTTCCCATTCGGTGCTCTGTGGAGATCCCCATTCAGACCATTTGAACTTTTAAAAGTTCAATCATATGGTCTCGGCCATATGAAAGTTGAGCTTTTAAAAGTTTGACCATCTGAAGTGGACCCATATATATATATATATATATATATATATATATATATATATATATATATATATATATATATATATGGGAGGATGTATGGATTTCCCCACATACCCTCGGAATGCTGAGGTTATCTTCTCTCACACATCAAAACAGCTGCCCAAAGGAACCAAACCAAGGCCACGACAGTACATAATCCACTCACCCACAGACCCCTGTGCCTGTGGAATGTCACCTTTTAGACAGACACTGGTGAAAAGGTGTTGTACTTTGCAATGGTTGAACGCATGCCTTGGACAGGCCATATTGTCCCTGGCCACATGTTTGCCTATCTACCTGCAACCAACCACATATGGCCATACTGCTAACTGTACACACATAGCAGGGATAGTGACAGGTATCCCATTCCTAGGACACTAGATACAATAACATTACCAAGCAATATCACTCTGCGGGCCACATATGCTGTCTAACACAAAGGTACTTTGTGTACTCCACAAGTATTGAGCCTGCAATCACACATACAACAGATGTAACCCATGGAGCATGTGATAAGTACTGCAAACTACAGTGTATAATAGTAGATAGGTAGGGGGTTCTAATCTCACATCAGCTAACTATGTGTGTGTAAATATATCCCCATGCAGCACTATGGACAAGCCCATATCTCTGTGCAATGGTTATGCATTTTATGGCTAGCTGCTGGCCTCTACATTGCCCTCCACTACAAAGCCGGCTGATGTCATCTACCTTAAGAGTGCTGGCTGACACTTTAATATCTGGTAAGCTCTGTGGTGTATGTGATAATTCCTGGGTGCTATAGTGTGTAATAGCACATAGGTAGGGGTTCTAATCTTAAAGCAGTCAACTCTGTTTCTGTGTGTGTAACTATATCCCTGTGCAGCATTATAGACATGCTCTTATAGGTCATCCCCATGCAATGGTTATGCACTTTTTGACCCTGTGACTAGCTGCTGGCCCTAAATTGCCCTCCTATACATAATCATAACTGATGCCCACCATCTGTCTGACCCAGACACAGGATATTTGTAGATGTGTCAATTCCATCACCACACCTTCTAGATTTGTAAGGTCAGATAACCCAGGTGATAAGTAGCAAGGGTAGCAGACCTTATCACAAAATATGAATGCATGATTAGGCTGATTGCCCCCATTGTCCCTGATAGACTATTTTACACATATTCATCTGGGGAGCCATGCACATATTCTGCCGTACCTTGCTGATATCATATTTTTGTTGTGCTGCCATGCCATCTTCTGCAGCTGTATTGCTGCACTGTTTCCATAGTGTATCCCCTCAGAGTCCTGGAACAGAAACATACACAGGTCCATGACACAACTAGCATTCTGTAACACTACTGTCAGTCCAACATCAAGCAAAAAAGATACACAAACTGTGATGTGTAGTCATGACACATGCCAGTGTACAGTATTTGATGTGGCCCACAACATGTGGCAGAGTAAAACAATACTGCACTACACAAGTACACGTCAAGTGATATAGACACCCTGTTCATCAGACACATAGCAGTATTTCCCTGCACAGATGGCAGGGATGTGGCACAGGTATCATCACATGCATAGGGTGAGATGTGGGGGTGCTGCAGGCATGTGTGTGAGTCAGGAGGGGTGCGGGTTAGATGGGCCATGGAGAGGTGTGGTGTGTGTCTGTAGGTGACCCGCATGTGACAGTGGTGTTTGAGTGTCTGCATGTACCAGTCATGCCCAGTGCTAGCCCTACACATGAGTATGTTGGACAGCTGGGGGCTATGCATGGTAGAGTGGACAGTTCACTGTCTCCGACCATGAACATGGGAACTGGCTCTGCCAGGAGTAGCACTGGCACCACCATACCCAAGGTCAGATGCATTGCTAGTACCTGATGGTGACTGCATAATGCTGGGCCTATGTCCCCCCACAGGACCCCCCAGGACCACGTGCCCATGGCCTGCCACATTGTGGTGTGGACAACACACTTTCCTCTGCAGCACTGGAGGTACTGCCACTACAGGACCGTGACTGTGCACAGCCATGTGGACACTCAGCAGATGGTGATGCTGACCTACGTCCATGTGTCTGATGCCCAACCCCAATCAGATGTTCAGCACAACGTGGAGTCCATGACAGACACTGTCTCAGCCCACTAACTGTCCACTGCATCAGTGACCTGATCCAGGGTGTCCCCAATGTGGTGGAGGCAGTCACGGATATCAGACTGTGCTGTGTCCATAATCCTAAGCATCCATCTGGTGTTGCATTCAGAATGTGCCTGTGCCTCCATGACAGCCTGAAACATGACCCATGATGTGACACCTGCAACAGGTGGTTGATGGACAGCAGTCCTCCTACAAGCACCCCTGTCAATCTGCCTGTGTGGGACCTTGCTAGCTCTTTGGCTATGGCCAGTGTCTACACTCACTGATGCCATAGTTGCCACACTGTCCTGTTCAATGTCTTCACCCTCTGATTGTCCAATATCTGTGGCCTCTGGGGACTGGGTATGTGTTAGCATACTGACTGTGTGTGGTGACAATGGGGGCAGAAGACAGACGTCAACATCTGGGATGGATTCAGCCCCTGACAACCCCACTTGTGCCTCACTATGGCCACTATCATCATCAGAGTCCGATGGGACACTGACATCAGGTTGTGAGGGGGAGGGACTCCACCCCCCCAGTCACCTGTGAAAACCAAGACAAAAGTAGGACATTACTACCTGCCCTTTTATATATGGTAATCCACATAGATGTATGCAAATGAGGATCTACAACTGCATTACCAGTCTCACATCTTCTCATCTCCACTCCCATGCACAACAGACAACCTCACACCAACATACACAGACAAGTCAAGCCCTTTATAACATGCACTTCAGCTAGATCCAGGTAAAGTTGTCAGTATAATCTGCCTGTAAGGTATGCAATATGACACTATATGTGATAGAACTACATATAAAACCCAGTACACCTATCTTGAGAATGATTTGCCAGTACTAGTGTCACTGCCTCAGGTATGTAACATCTCCTTTTTGTGTTTGAACAGGCATCTTGGAGTAATTGCCTCATGTATACCAGGCTGTGTAGCCACTCATAACTATAAGTACAGATGTGTCAATGGTCTTTCAAATACACACCTGTGACTAACCAGTCTATGAACCGTAGTTAACTGTCCCAGAATGAAACATTCAAATATTCTACTCTGGCTAAGCACAACATCTGTACATAGGGCAATATGGCAGCCCTTAACTTTCACAGAGTATATACGATCCATAAAAAACATTATCTCACTTACCAGGTACAGGACCATGGACTTGGGCCATGCCTGATGGACCTATGAAAAAGTGAGGAAGAGGTACTGTCAGTACCACCAAAGGTTGCAGCACTACAAGGTAATATGTACATATATCCACATGTACAAAGTACTGTGATACTAGCTGTATTGCTGACATTCTGAGTATGTGTGCACAAATGAGTGTAAACCCTAACTCCTCCACCAACGCAGATAGACCTAACACCCATTTACAGCTATGTACAGCTTGCCACAATGACTGATACAGTATTACACTGGTGAACACAGTATGCTTACCTAGACACTCTTCTGCTGTGGACACTGTGGCACCCACTTCCATGTTGTATGGTAAGATGGATGTCTGGGAGCTGTCATGTGTTCCTTGGTTCACCAGGAATTCCTCTGTGGCTGAGAGTGGTTGTTCTGTTGCTGGCCTTCCACCAGTGGTGGCATGATCCCTGGCAACAGCAACTGCCCTTTGTCATGCAGCATTCAGCATGTCTGTGGCCTGATGTCAGACTTGCTCAAAGGTCCTGTCCTATTGGCCAGTCTGATTAGCATCCCACACAAGGTCTACCCACAATGCTGCCCACTGCTCCTGATTATGCCTCCCCTGGACAAAAAGATTTAATGGTGCTGTCTCAGTCCATCCACTATTATGTCATTCTCTGCACCTGTGAAGGGGGCATGTCTCCTGTGGTACATGGTTTACTGAAAGACAACAAAAGGGGAACACATTACAGGACCAGATACATGGACATCCACTATGTACAGATTCATCACACTCATAATGGTCTGCACTATCCTCTGCTCCCTCACACATCATACCCCACAGTCTGGCAATGTATGTGTACAGTACAGACACTAAACAGCAGTCATACCTTGGTAGGCAGGCATGGGAATAGAGCCCAATAACAATGAATGCAGAGTATATCTGCATGGAATGTATGAATCAACTACAGAAACTTCTAACAGACACTCCAGGCATACAGCCAAACCAGGATTACACATACTATTTCTGACTGCACATTGTTGATTTTTCACATTCTTACTAATGACAGTCTGGGATAATATAATTAAAAGTATAAGTCATAAATTGTTATACAAGTTTAGTGTTTGTTCTAATAATAATGTTAGTGATAAGAGGTGATAGCAGACGTGAATGAAGGGAGGTTTGAAAAAGATGACAGTGTAATTTAGGTGGGAAGGGAGCAGGAACAGTCTCAGTTTGAGGCAAGGAAAGAATGGAGGAGAGATTTGAAATTAAAGTGGTTGTGAGTACAGTGGAGGGGGGGGCAGAGAATTCCATAGTTTAGCTAAGGAGTTTGACAGAAATAACTGGCCAGGCAGATGAAGGGGTTTATAGATTTTAAGGAGGTTTTATTTTTCAGATCTAAGAGTGCAACTGGGGAGGTAAGGGGTTAAGATAGATGAAAGAGAGGATTATACATATTATTTGTAATTTGTAAAGAGAGGAGGGTTGGAATATGATTTTGTGAGCAGTGGTGAGTTGTATGAATTTCAGGAAATTAGGAAGCTCAAGCCAGTTTAGGGAGTGGATGGAATGGCAGTAATGGGTAGAGTATTTGGAACCTGTAGCAAATTTATAGACTTTATTATAGCAGGCTTCCAGTTTATTTTTTAGGCTAAGTTGGATATGAGTAAGTAGAGGGGCACCATAAATAAGAGAGGGAAGCAGGTAGGAGGAGGCTAGAGTACGTCTGATAGAAGAGGTTAGATAGCGATTTTTGTCTATACAACAGACCTTGTTTTTGATGGGGTTTTTTTATGCTATTTTGGATGTGGATATCGAATTTTAAATGTTCATCAATGGTGACTCCAAGTTGTTTGGTGTGAGATACAATAGCGAGTAGAGTGTTACTACATATAGAGCATTTAACAAACGGAACTACTGAGTCACTGCAGATTACTTACCGAGTGATATTTGTCTAAAGCTTACCTGGAACCAAAATATGACCTGGCAGTACTGTTGGAGTGTGCTAAACAATGAATAAAGGTTGAAATCAATTCTGCCGTAAATATGTAAAAAATAAAGCATAAAATAAAAGTTTGCTTAAACGTAGGAATAGAGCAATAAATAATGAGCATCCATACTATGTGACGTAACCCTGACTGATTTAAAAAGCAAGGAACATTGACATGTCTCCTTACAGAATCAGCAGAAACTCTAAAAACAATTCTGTATGCTTTCTCACAATATCAGCAAGGAAGTATGACATGCTTTCATACAGATGAAAGGACATGCTTTTTACAAAATCATCAGAAAAACAATGTGTACATGCTTTCTCACAAGATGTTTCCTTAAAAACAACTCTGAAAAGTAAATATTACATGCTTTCTCACAAGCATCAGCAGAAGTGTTTCCTAACAGATGATTCCTTAGAAAGTCTAAAAGGAGATACTAAGAGGAAAAACAGGATCAAAAGTGTGTGAGAAGAACAGTATATAAAGACTGTAAAACAAAGCTGTGTTAGTGATATTTGTAGGAACACACTTGTTCTGAGGTATTTTGTAGGAGCGTTATTATCCATACTGATCATAAAGTAAACCTTGTACACTAAAGCTAAAAGCTGTAACAGTATAGTATGTGTCGTCTATTATAAAATAAGTTATTTATTAGTAACTGTGGTAGAATCAAAATAGTATTGTGCTGCAAAGTATATTTTTTCATCAGTGTGCAGCTTGCAAGGCTCTGTGTCTTAGACTGCAAATACAGTTATGCAAAACTCTGTGTTATAACCAGACTTTGATTTCAGAAGTAAACAGACAACAAGACTAAGTGTCTTAAGAAGACTTTGGTTCCAGCACAGCAGCATCAAAACTAATTAGTCAGTGGTGAGCATGACCTGTATTCAAACACAGGGGGAGTGGTACCTTGTATAAGGTCACTCCAGTAAAGGCACAGTAACTAAAATGTATGAGGAAATCTTAAAAAAAGAACACTTCAGTGTCTACAGCTTGCAGCAGTACAGTTTTCAGATATCTGAATTCAGAGTGAGACTGCTGTGCAGAAAGGTCACAGTGCCATAAATTCTCCATGTCATTGAAGTCCAAGTTTTTGAATCTGCAACTGCCATTTCAACCCAATAACACAGCTCCTCACCTTCTCAGTCTCACTAAAACAGCTTTCTTCCCCTAATATAATAAATCGGCCGCCAAAGCCAAATGGACACAGGTCCTCACCCACCACTGTTCCTCTCCAAACCCTAAACTGGTGTCTTCTGCCAAATGCACCTACCAAATACAATCCAAAATACCAATAAGTCCACAAATTAGAAGTCATCCCTCCATCTCATCCCCAGCCAAACAAACACTATCCCCCCTGGAACCCACCTTCACCACTCACCACCACCCACCATCTGTATACCCACTAACCGATCGTTCCTCAAAAACCTCTCCACACACTCCCAAGGTCCTTGCTCTTGCTCTGCTCCCTCTCCTATTTAATATAATTATATCTATTTATTTTTCCTTACGTATCTCTACCTAACAAACCCTCATGTTTCATCAGTACATCTACTCTGTAAGGTTATTTAATATCTGCTTGAATAACTCCTCTAAATGTATATCCATTTACTCTTTCTATTTTCTTACCTCTCATATATCATCATCATACTGTATTGATTTGAATCTTTTTTTTTTTTTGAATTGTGTTTTATTTTTTTTATGTTTTAATCTCAATCTTTTTTTTTGTAAATTTTTTTTTTTAAATTTTTTGTATTTTTTTTTGTATGCACCTAATTTTGTCTGTATTGACTTTTTCTCCCCAGGACTCCATTGAAAACAGGTTCTTTTGGCCCAATGGACTATCCTGGTAAACCAACTGCAAATAAATAAATAAATAAATAAAATAAATTTCACCAGCTTTTCAAGTGACTTCAAGAACATTTTTCAGCCATCTGCAGCAACAGAATGATCACCTGTTCTCTTGCTAAGTGGTAATACTTTTTTCCTGTGTCACACATAAGTATGGATGCCATTAGGGACTATAGTTGGAAATGTAAACAAAGCTTTACTCTTACTGTCTCAGAACAACCAGACAAATTATGGGAAAAAACGTAATGTTGGTATACACAGCACATTAATAAATATAAAACCTTATTAGAGTAAGTTGATACTCAAGCATTATATAAGTGGGTTGTAACATTTGATTGGTATCTGAAACAAAAAAAAATGTGGCATGTCATATTAAATATTTATTGTGTAAGTCATATAAAACTGCTTTCTGTGTACAATGTCATAAAATACAGTGCAGGTCCTTGTTCAAAGGTTAGACTGTAAAGACAAACCTTTTAATGGTAAAGAACAGCAGAAGGTGATATGCTTACATTATACACAGATGTTAGACAGTTATGTTCTGTCATTGCATTAATCTCAAAGTTAAATCAGTTATGGACAGAACCTGCTGTAGATCTTACTACACTTTTTAAACATTATGTAGACAAGTGGAATGAAGCCACTGCTCAGCACACAACAGATGAGGACAGGGGTAAGGTTTTTGATAATTTGACAGAGGAATTTAAAAAATTCTTAAAAGACAAATGCAAGAACTCTGTCAAAAGTGCATAGTCAACAGAAGATTCTAATAAAAAGTATCATAAATCCTGTAAGGAATTACAAAAAGAGATTGTAGACCTTAAGCAGTGTTTACGAGATAAGGAGGATAAGTTAACTGAGCTAACAGAGACTAATCTACAGAACAGTATTTTAATAACTTAAGGAAGAATTGCAAAACACAAAACCAGTGCAAGTCATAGAACAGGGAACCACTGCAGATATGTATACACAATCCAGGTTATTACAAAGTTTGCCACAGTGCATGATAAACAATGCATATTTTACAACATGATTGCATTTGAAGAATGGGTAGCATACACCGCAGGATGTGATGTATGGACAGATGCATTACTTAGATGTTTCTGGATTTTTATTCCCAAATGTTATGAAACTTTCATTCAATTAAAGCAAGATGCTTATCAGTTAAACAGTAAAGTAGGATGTATGACAGCCATTTTTATGGTGTATACACAAGGGCAACCTCTCACAGCTAAGCTATTAGATAATTTCAAAACCTCTATCACAGATAAATTAATGGAACAAAGCGAACACTTGAGACTTACATTTCAGTTCATATATCAAAGATCAGACAGGGACATACAAAAAACAGAAATACAAAAGCAGTTAATACATTTCTTCATAAAACAAGTAAAATGGGTCCCAGGGTATATTAGATGTATTTATGAAGAAAGTTCTGATACCCTCACTGATTTAGTACAAAAACTAATGAGGGGACATTATACTCACATCATATCTTTGCATTAGGAGAGGGTAGTGAGCCATTTGAGATGATTGGTGAGGTAAAAAAACTGGGGAAAGCAACAATGGTATGAAGAATCACCAGCAGAAAGAGTTGCGTCTGCACCACAAGCTCCTGTTCCTGTGTTTGTATCACCAAGATCAGGCACAGGTAATGAACAAAAGGCACCAACATGTTATTTGTAAGAAATTGGGGCATGTTAAGAAAAACTGTTATCATTACAAAGCTTGGCATAAAAAGAAGGAAGAACGGGGTGTGTTTCCAAAAACAGAGCCAAAAGACTTGCAAGGAAAGTCAGAAAAACAGGTCTATGCACAGAGACCTTATAATGTTGGTAAAGACAGATATAAGGGTCATCAATAAGCAGGAAAAGGGGATGTATGTCCTGAAGACTTTCAGGCAGCCTCATCTGTAAATACAAAATATTTGGTACAGCAGGCAGAAGAAATAGCTAGGCAACAATTATGAAAAGAGATTGAAAAATCTAAATATGTAGATCACTCAGACACAGAGGAAAATGACAAATAAGAACATGCGGTGTGTTGTATTGCATTTGAGAATAAAGTTGAGGATGAGTGGATCTCCTTACAATAGGGGTGTGCCCCCCTACTCTGGTATCTTTCTTGGCTACTTTTAAAAAGGGTCGCGACAGACGACCACCGATTTATATCTGGGTAGAGGGGTCACTATGGAAAAATGTCTTATTAGACACAGGAGCAGCAGTATCCATCACAAACAGACAGTTACCTGTATAGCCTATAAAAAGGTTTGCATTTCAACATTTAATGGCACAGGATACTATGCACTGAGTAGCCAGGATGTAGACATAAAATTTAACCAAGAAAAACAGATATGGAAGGGTGCATTTTTAATGCATCCATCCTACACAACTACTATTATTGGTATGGACATTCTAGGACCTTTGGGCATAGTAATTGACTTGCCTAACAATATTCTGTGGATAGAAGATGGAAAAAAAAGGAGAGGGAGAAAAAAGTACAGGTTGCTGTGCAATCTTTCTACCTGAAAAACCTTTCAAGCCTACAGGTTATGTGAATACAGGCAGTGAGGATGTGTGGCAGCATTTACAACAGCAGTTCCCAAACCTGTGGTCCAAGGGTCCCAGTGACTGTGGAAAACAAAAATGCCAGTAGGGGTGGGTAGTGATCAGGATTATATACTGCCATTTCAAAAACAATATCCCATTCCTAGGGAGGCAGAAGTACATATGGAAAAATGTATTGCAGAATGGGAAAAGGAAGGAATTATACAAAAAGGCAACAGTCCCACAAATTCACAAATCTAGCCAGTCAAGAAAAAAAGCTGGCAGTTATTATCTTGTTATTAATTTATCGAAGGTTAATCAATACAGAACTCCTAGAGCACATTTGATTCCAGGAGTTCCAGAATTGGCTGCAAATATTAAGCCACAAAGTAAGTGGTTTACATTAATAAATTCAGCATTTTTTTTGCAGTGCCACTCAGGAAAAAAGACTGTCCATAATTTGCATTTACATTTAAAAAACAGCAATATGTCATGACAAGATTACCTCAGGGGTTTCAAAACAATCCAGTTATTTTTCACCAGACAGTAGGATCCATTCTGCAACATTTGGAAAAGGATGATTCAGTGTTACATTACATTAATGACATATTGATTCAGTCTGAAACAGCAGAAGAGTATATATAGCTTCTTAAAAAAGTTTTCCACACTTTACAGCAGGCAGGTTTTAAGGTTAAAAGTGAAAAAATTCAGTTTATGTCACAAGAAGTTCCTAGGTACTATTATAAAACTGTCAGGAAGGTCTCCTTGTCCTATGCGTGTGCAAGGCATTTTAAAAATGGAAAAGTCATTGACTGTAGCAGATCTACATAAATTCATGGGAATCATGAATTACAATAGGGAATTTATAGAGAATTATGCAGCTGTGGCTGTTCCTCTATACAAAATGTTACAGGAAGAGAAAAAAAACACCTTTTTAGAGTGGGGACCACATGAAGATGAGGCATTTTCACAAATGAAAGTAAAACTAACACAAGCTACAGAATTAATAGCATCCACGCCAAGGTTGCCATTTGTGCTACAGGTAGCAGCAGGGAATAAAACATTATCTGTGGTGCTATTACAGGAATGGCCACATGGTGATGAAAACAGAATGGAAAAAACTTTATGCCCAGTTACTTTCTGTTGTAGAAAGATGACTCCAGTGGAACTGGGCTACTACCCCTGCATACAGCAGTTATTAGCGATTTACTGGGGTATTAAGCACACTGAGTATCTGACTGTATTTTGCAGTATTAAAGTACAAACACCACACCAAGCAATAAAGGCTCTGGTAGACACATTTGAGATGAATAAAATCACAGAGGTATTAGTCAGGCAGTCTTTGCAAAATGGAGGCACTTTTCAGAATGAAAACTGTCACAATTCAGACAGAGGACTAATATTATTTGTCAAATCACATGGGATATGAAGGAAAGCAGCATAACTTCTTAGAGAAAATAATGTCACCTGATGTACAATTTCTGGCATCTGATTTGGACCACTTTAAGCCATCCGTCTTTGTAGATGGAGCACAGTATTGGGACAAAGGCAAATACTCGACAAGATTTGCCATAGTTCTGGAGAATCTACAGCTTGGTTCTCCCAAACTAATCAAGTTACCAGGGCATATGTCAGCTCAAAGAGGTTAACTGGAGGCAGTACTTTATGTCTTAAAGTATTACAATCCTGTTAACATTTTCTCAGACAGTGCTTATGTAGCAAATTCTTTAAGACTGCATATGAATACCTGAGTAAGGTGAAAATTCGTGGACAGTGCAGGCAAACCATTATGGCATGCTGAAGTATTAAATGACATATATAAAGTTATAACAGTGTCAAATCAACAGGGACAGTACAGTTTCTTAAAGGTAAAAGCACATCAAAAACCGACAAGTAAAATTTTCAGGTTAAATGTGTTAGCTGACACATTGGCAAAACAAGCAGCACAAGATGGAAAGGAACTTCCAGCATATGTGTACACAAGTGTAGCAGTTAGTTACTTAAAACAGCTAGACTAACCCCCAGATTTACTATTCTTCCATGGAGGACTAGCTTAGTCCTGCACGGTGGTGGCCATTTAGGAGCAGGACGGCAGCGCCCCATGCATAGTAATGAGGCACGCTGTCTGAGCTCCTAATCTTACACGGAGCATATGAGAGTGCAAGGGGCGTGTCTGTGGGCAGAACTTTCAAAATATACACTCCCCCCACAATGAAGAATAGTAGAAAGTGGTAAGAAATAAGTAAGACCGCTCATTGGTGTCTGCATATCCCCACCAACAGTCACCCTTGTGTACAACAGCAAAAGTATACAGAAATAAAATGAACAAACCCTTTATTTTTTTCTAAATCAGATTAAAGCTAACTATGGGTGCATGGGTGTGCCCATCGCTTAGCTATAGTTAATGCAGCTTAAATGGCTGAACAGGATAACAAGGAAGATATATGCAAATGAAGCAGCATAGCAATAATGCAGTGGGCAGATCATTCGCCTTATGAGCAGGCATTTCCAGTTCGAGTCCCACTGCAGTACATTCCATGGCAAAGCAGGTTATGACTAATATTTATGTTACATAACCCACTAAATAACATATATTTATGAACTGGAGTACTGCAGTTAATGCACATGTGCGATGTTAGTATCAAAGTGAATAAAGCACTAGAAAGCAGTTTTAAGCACCAATAAGCAGTAGTAAGCATATTTAAGCACTAGTAAGTGAGCTTAAGCCCGTTTGTGTGAGGGTAAGCAATGCGCACACAGGTTAAGCAATTCTGAAGCTAACTCTCTGTAAGCAGATGTAACCAGAGGTTAGCAGTGCTTACCATTGCACAAACCCACTTACAAATGCTCAAAAGTGCCTTAATCACACTGTATCCAATGGCCCTTGTTCTGCCCATCAACAAAATACACAGCCATGCAGGTCTCGAACCCAGGACCCTATACACCATAGTCACAGTAGTTAACCACCAAGCCATCACAAAAGTACATAAAAATGAGGTATCAGCAGACAAGTCTTCACCATAGTAAAACCAAACTGAACCTATGAAAGGAATCAGTATGCAGACATATGTGCCTTAACCCACTACATAACATAAATATGTAAAGTGGAGTACAGCAGTAAGCCCAGAAGTCAGGTGTAATTGTAATAGAGTGTTGAAGTCCCCAATAAAACACAAGGACCCCATACAGTGTATATACACATGAATCATGGATACCAGGCATACATATAAGATGTAATGAATAATAAATCAATGCCAAAAAGGAATTATAATGCAAAGTCTAATGTAAGCAATGCTAAGCATTGCACAGGCCAGGTTAGGAGGTGTAAGCAATGTGTAGGCCAACTAACTCACTGTGTCTAGTGTTATACCCATTTAAACAATGCCAACCCTAGGTAAGTAGGTTTGCCTATAGCCTAGCCTTTTCAAAACTGGCCAATCACGGTAAAGTGTGGGAAATCAGCCCTACTTAAACCCAAGCATTGAGAATACATCTAATAACTGGTTGTAGCTTCCCCTTGCAGGCACCATGTCAGGAAGGTGAGCAGGTGTGCACTTTCAAGTGCAGCTCTGGTGCATCCAGGAGTCCAGAGTCATGGCAGGACTCCTTGTCAAAGACCATGATCAGAGACTGCTGCAGGGCCAGTACCAGGGCTCCCAATATAAGGCGGTGGCCTGGGACCATCTCGCCTATGACCTCACCAGTGTCATTGGCATACCCCGAACTGGTGAGCAGGTCAGGCATCACTATACCGACCTGAAGCAGCATAAGGGGGACCTTTTGGAGCAGTGGATCGAAGAGGCTAGAGCGGCAGGGGATGTTCCAGTTGTAAGTATCATCCCACTGTGTGTGTAATAATTACTAGCTCAGGTATATCATGGATAGGTATGGCTAAATATTCCTCTTATGTCCCCCACAGCTGCAATGGAGTGGGCTGAAAACCAGGAGGCCCATGTCATTCACCTGGCGAGGTTGCGATGCGAGACAAGTCAGTAATACTCATGCACTTACTGTCATAGGAAATAAAACTAAAACAAGTAGTAGTAAATTAATTGCCTGTATAAAACCTGTATTGAGCAAGACGAGTACTGCATACACGAGAGAAAATGGCAGGAAGAGTCTCATATCGTTTGTATGTAAATAAAAGTGTAATATCCTGACAATAAAGGTCTAACTGCTGGACTGCATGTGTATGCTCTGGTATCAAATGGTAATGTAGATTCGCAATCATGTAATAGTACTGTTGTATTAAGCACTGTTACCCAAACTGTGCACCATACATTGAATGTGTAGGAATGCCTGTATATGACAGGTGTAGTCCCCAGAGGCCATTTAGTACAACTGAGAGACACATAGACAGAAAACAGGGAAAATGCAGACAACAAAACCCGAACAGAACATGCAACTGAGATGTGAACTGTTGTTTTTTTAGCACATGGTTCAAATCCTGCCAGTGGTAGTAGGAGATATACAGCAATATCTATATAGCAGACACAACTGTGATGGACAGTGTTTAAGTTGTAGCAGACACAGCTATAGTCTGAATTCTGGGAGTGAAAGTAGGCTGCATACAAAATTATACCCCACAACTGTACAGATGAGGCCAGAATGTCCAGTATATGGGCCCATATCTGCTGCCTGTCTCCCTGGTAAGTCTGTGAGATGATCCCAGATGTATAGCCAGCAAACAAGGAATAGAAGTGATTGTTGAACATCTATGAGAACAAACCTGTCACTGTATCAACCCCTGAAACTGTTAGAAGAGTAATAAGCCAAGTATGTCCAATCTACAGCCCCATGTTGTCAAGCTGTGACCAGAGAGTGTACAGTAACAGAGTGAGATGTATGTGCATAATACTAATGTGTAATCTGGAAGTTTGTGTGGCAACAGTCAGGTAGTGCTAACAAACATTGATCCCACAGGTACGTAGGATACGAACACTGTGCTGAGTAATAAAGACTATTATAAACTGTACTGGTACTGTTCACTCTGGTATTGTAGGGAATTCTGAGAGTTGCAGTTTCCCTGAATAACGTATTACTGATCATTGGCACCCACACTGTGCTACATTATATAACTGTGTAGGAAAGCATGTATATGTGTGTGTCAGGTCACTAAAGGTTGAAGCGGGCAATATTCTAGATATGTCCCAGCACACCTGTATGTGGTCAACACATGGCCAGAGTCTGTGCAGAAAGAGTTGGATAGCTATGTGCGCAACATCAACCTGGAATCTGGGAGTATGTGTAGAAACAGTTAGTGTTAACAAACATTCCCTCCACGGGTATACCGGGTAAGAGGTGTATACTGCAGGTAAAACCATTTCATGTATAATGATGACAACAGCCATATCACTGTCCAAACTAAGGCTATAGGGTAGTGTAGTAAGACTTGTAAGGTACAGATAACAGCACTGACTAGGAAAGTAATGTGGACTACAGGAATATACTAGTTGTTAATTGACATATTTCGCTCCCCTCCACCATATCACCAACAATAATCAACATACCCACCCCAAGTGGTATGTAATGACACCTATGTTCTGATATTGTTTAATTGTATGATAAATATTTTAATTTCTCCGATGCATGTGCTATAATGAATTATTCCAACATTGGTGGCATGGTGCCATCAATGTACTTGCATGCTGTTCTTATTGCCACTGTAGTCCCATATATGCATGTGTTCTGTTTGCTATGCAACTGTTCCGTATCTGGTGTCTGGGATAAATATCTATGAATGCTGTTATACCTAGCCCTGGAATGTGTTGACTCTTACTAACCACATATGATGATGAAATCTAAACACTATTGCACATTTGGGAAGGCTGGTCCCAGCGGACCCACCTGTCCGACCTCAGCTGGCCATGGCACCGGGCATCAACATGTCTGGGGTCCAACCCGGGACCTACCTGTCCATTGGTCCTGCACCACCTTTGGGTGGAACCACCTCAGGGGATGGGGCTCGCCCCCCTGGGAGTGGGCGTGGACAGGAACCTGTCACCTGTCGCTAGGTTACGGTCATGGTGTGTAGAGAGCTCAACCAGCAGCTCGGTGATCTTCTACACCAGCTCAAGGGCCGTGTGTCACAACTAGAGCATCAGTCTGGCTCTGCGACTCAGCCCCCCAGCACAGCCACCCTTGGGGCTGTGAAGGTGCAGTGCTGACTGCCCATGGGTGGGGACCTCAGTCCCACTGTTTCCACTAGGGGGCTCATGGGTTACTGATTTCCCAGCACCCCTCCCCATCAAGGTGTTTACCTCCCACATGTGTCATATACAACCCCTGTATGCATCTTGTTTGTTTTGTCTGTTAACCTACCCAACCTACCTCCCCAAATATACCTACTACACCATCCCAACATCCCACTCTCACCTGAAAAAAAAGGGCAATCTGTTCCCAAAAAAAAAAAAAAAGTCGCCCCATATATAGCTGCCCATTTCACACACATGTCCACTGGACACATGTAATCTGGTCTAATTGGCTTTGCAACTTATTATTGTTGTCCTCAACCCCTCAAAGGGGTTTGAGTGTCCAACTCTACCTCCAAATTCAGTGTATATGCACAACTGTTGCTGTAGAAGAAATGGGCAGCTATGGACCTTCCTCACACCATTCCTGCACATCCCTAGCTATTTCCCCTACTGTCTTTCCCTCTTTGTGCCCCTTTTTCACCACTTTCCTATCAACCTTTTGTCTTTTCTTTTAAAGAAATTAGCATGGGGTAAGCAGAAGTAAGCACTTTTAAGCAGCAGTAAGCGGGTTTCAGCCTGCTTGCATGGGGTTAAGCAATGCCTACACTAGTTAAGCAATTTAGAAGCTAACTCAGTACACGAAACTGTAACCGGAAATTAGCAGTGCTTACCTCCTCACAAACCTGCGCAAACCTGCTTACAACTGCTCAAAAGTGCCTTAATCACTCTGTATCCAATGGCCCTTGTTCTGCCCAGCAACAAAATAAACAGCCTTTGCAAGGCTCAAACCGATGACCCTGCACACCATAGCGATTTACCACTAAACCATGTCAGATATATATAACCCTGCTGTTTTCACAAACATATCATCCAGCCCAGTCATTCAACAGTACAGGAAATGTATTTCAACATGAGCTATATGTGTGTATGTATATATATTAATATCTAAATAGATAAAACATATGTATATATATATATATATATATATATATATATATATATATATATATATATATATATACATATGTGTATATATATATATATATATAATATATATATATATATATATATATATATATATATATATATATATATATATATATATATATATATATATATATATATATATATATATATATATATATATGCATATATATATATATATATATATATATATATATATATATATATATATACATATACAAACACACTCGCACACACACACAAACACACATATATACATACAAATGCCTACATCTATATGTCTAAATATATACGGCAAGTTATATATATGCAAGCATATATATATATATATATATATATATATATATATATATATATATATATATATATATATATAGGTATATACAGACATATATATATATATATATATATATATATATATATATATATATATATATATATATATAGATATATATATATATAGGTATATATGGACATACATCTGTAGATAACAATGGGAAAAAAACAAAAACATGTATGTCCACATGCACCGTTAATGGGGTTGAGAGGCCCCAAACAATATACTTCTTGTAGAAATAGGTACACCCCCCCACAGTCAAACACGTCCACCCTGCAATCCACTACCAAGTGTTGCACATCCCATAACCAGGACCTTGACATGACATGGGCATCCCTAGGATACATATACATAGACAAATATATACAGATACAGATATACCTATATATATATATATATATATATATATATATAAAACTACACATACACACACAGAGATATGTATAGTAAGATACATATATAGTAGGTGCACACAATATGGAACAGCCACTATTCCTACAGTTACCACCTTACCAAATGGAGACTGTATGAGCCACCCATACAAATGACAATCATTGCCTGCAACGTATACTCACAGAGAAATCAAAGGATATAACACCACACTCAGGTTTGCATAAATGGGAAAGCTTTATTTGTGTACTATTACAGTTGTACATGCCATGTGGTATAGCTGTTTAGAAACGAACATCCATATAAACTGAGTAATGCAACTGTGAAACAGTTATACTAATACAGTAGTGTGGAAAAGTTAGCAAATGTTGCTGTCCAGGCCAAGGCCATCAAGTAGTACAATCAGTGGCGGATGGTGACTTCAAATTAAAGGGGGGCTGCAACAGACAGCTGAATGGGTGGGGCCAATGACAAGGGGTGTGACCAACTAAAAAGGGGTGGAGCTATGCTCAAAACCACAACCACTGGAACTTTAATTAAATACGCTGCCCTGGGTGCCAAACCATCATTACGAGAGTCCAATCAAGACAAAATGAAGTGTAGAAGAAAAAATATTTCAATGCATTGGCTACATGACAACTTATTTAATATCTAGATGGAAACACAAAGGTTGTGAGGCATGAAAAAAATAAATTGCTTTTTAAATACTTTACTGGAATGCCAGTCAAAATCAAGTATATAAAAAAAAAACAAGCAGCACTCAGCTCAAACCACTTCTCCTTGTACTGCAGTTCTAATTATAATTTATATTCAGCTTTATACAATTACCAAGTAACATGCTGAAAGTAGCAATCTCTGTGATACCCCCACTTGTAAAAAATGTTTCTTATCCAAAAAAGGCCTGCTGCCTGACAACAACTATCTACTTGCTTCATGGAGAACACATGATCAAAGTAAAAAATGAACAGCGAACAAGAAACAAGCTCAAGATAAATTGCTTAAAGGATTACTGCACAAGTTATGGACCACACATGATAGATTGGCATTCTGTTTAGTTTACGGTTATGGGTAAAGCCTGCAAAGATAACTGCAAGTCTCCAACAAATGTAATCAGCTTCTGAAAATACTGTAATCCTGTCCTTTATTACAAATACTGTCATATGCATTTCAATACCTAAGGCTTATTTGTTATCTAGTTATGTAAATATTCTCTGCATGGCAACAATGAAAAGGCTTTCAATGTTGGTAATTCTTTAACAGTATGCTTATTAAAGCTTACTTGCATCTTACAATCTCTGACAAGCTTACCTGATGGTCATTAAAGCATTGCTACTTTAATACAGAGCAACAGGGCACTGCAACAGCATGCATTTTCTGAATAATAAGAAGCATAAATCAACAGTATAAAAATATGACAGAAAACCAGAACATTCTGCAAAATCAAGGACAGATGAAAAACCACGCTCATACTTGTGGTCTACCTTTGATGGGGGAATACTCTGCACACTTATGCTGCATAACTGCTCCTTGCCTTGCTTGGACACATCCAGAGCCACTGCAATGGGGAGTGGAGTGCAACAAGTAGGTCACAGTTTGAAATGTCTCTGGCTGACAGTGATGGCTCTGACACTCATACCTCTCAACCTCAGAGCAAGAAATCTGGACAAAGCCATAGATAGAAGTGGGACAAAGGGCCAAAAATAAAGACATTTTTAAATATTGGTCTTATAAACTTAGAAAGATAATAGAATAGTAGTAGGTCTTGCATTAGTATGAATTTTTGAAGGATATGAAGTCTGAAACCCAAATGTCTGCCATTACTTTCTAACTTCAGTCTTTAATGATTTGCTACTAATTTGCCAGAAAACCACAATTTTATGAAAAACAGACCAAATATGTTATGCAAAAATATAAAATTACCACAAAATACAGCTGTGAACCTGTCAAAAAAGGGACACCTTTTTAAAATTAGTACTGTTAACTTGAGCAGCTGACAAAATAAGAGCATCTAAATGCATTTCTGAAATAAAAGTAATCTATAACTCTGATCATTACAGTTATTTATAATTGTAAACCCTCCACGTTTTCTTCCAAAATTGCCATTTTGCAGAGGGATTATTAAGGGGAAAGCAACATTTTGAGCCAAACTTGGAGACAGTTGAGTGGTTTGGATATTCCTAATTCTATAAAGCGATTTATTTACATGTACCTCTCAACCTCTTAATGTAAGAAATCTGGATATGGCCAAATATATTGGGGGAACATGCAAACAGTACTAAAAAGACAGTTGATAGAATAACAGGTCTTGCTTTAGCATGCATTTTTCTGAAGGTTATGATGTCTGAAACTCAATGTCTGTCATTATTTAGTGACTTCATTCCTAAATGATTTGGCAGAAAACCACAAATTTTATGAGGAACAAACCAAAGATAAGAAGCAAAAATCTATTCATTCTGCAAAAGTCTGGACAGTTGAGGTGTATAGTTCAGCCGGGGCTGTCTGAGTTTGCTGCCCTTCCCCCCCTCACAAAATCATGATCGAATGGAGCGTCCCCCCTGCAGCCATTCCAATGTCCCATTCCTTGGTTATTTCACCCCATTTGACATAAACACTGTAATGTGCATACTGCTTTACTTCTGCAATGATATGGATTTCATTTGAAAGTTTTATTTTATATTTTACAGCATAAACCCTAATAGGTATCTGCTAAACAAAGCAATGCAGTCTCACAATGAAAATAGACATAGCATTAAAACTTCTCTGTCCTTGAAACTCACATTCATTGAAACAGCACTGAAACCCACATTCAAAGAAAATACATTTTGCCAGTGGCAGATAAAGATTAATTTTGGGATGTTTTCAAATCACAGGCCCCTTGAACACGAAACATACACATGCTCTTTGATACACCTTCCTGACTGTATTAAATGATATTCCTTGTACAATACAATACAGTTGAACTGTCCAGTTCAGAACATTTCCATCATAAAAGTCTACTCAAACTTTAACTGTCCACCAGTATCAGTAAATATGCACGATCTCTGAAGAAATAAAAGCCATCTAAATAATTCCACATTAAAGAAATCTGTTAACTAATGAAGAGGTTACTGCTAGCAAACAACTTTATATATCATTGTTTCATCTACAAATAAAGTGCCGGTTGCCCTTGAGGAATAAATTGTTTATGTTGCATTAAAAAAATTATAATGCTAGTAATATCGCAATAGGGAATGGATGGCAAACTGATAACAGGTTCATAGTTACTAGGTATCTTCGCCAAAGAGGACTGCAGCATCCATCCCTTTAAAACAAAGTACAGTATCAGCAATGGATCTACCTACTGTGGGAGTAGAGCTCACAGCCTTCTGCATTGAAAGCAAGTGCACTACCGGTTATGCTATTTACAATACAAGCAGACTCAGCATAAGCAGCACTAAACTTTTGTTCCCCTGCAGCTCTCATCTCCTTGTAAAATCTACTGGACACTCAGCTGTATCTCTGAACTTTGCAGCACAAGAAATCTGGACAAAGCCAAAATGTATTTGGGGGGGGGGCAAAAGTCCAAAAACCAGGGACACATTTTAAACATTGTTTGTATAATGTTGGAAAGTTGCTAGAATAAAATGCTGTGTTACAACCATACATTTTACTGCCAAGTATAGAACCTAGGTCCCTGTGCTAAACAGCCAGAGCAACATACCACTATGCCAAATCATCTACTTTTAATGAAAGGAAAGAAGACTGAAACTTAAATGGCTACCATTTAGTGAATTCAGTTCTCACCATAGCTGTCAACATCATCTTAGCACAAAACACCTGAACAAAGCCAATAATGGGGGAATACAGCCCCCACACATATTCAGTGAGTTCAGTTATCACCATAGCTCTCAACCTTGGCCCAAAAAACCTGGACAAAGCCAATAATGGGGGAATACAGTCCACAAAATAGGGACAAATATCCACTGAGGACACCAGAGCAAACCCACACAAACACAGAGAGGACATGCAGACTCCACACAGAAGGCACACCGGCCAATAATCAAACCAGACAACCCATAGCTGTCAGGCAACACTGCTACCACTGCACCACACTACTGTCTGTTTTAAGTGAAAATAATACAGAAACCACAGATTTTATGAGGAACAGAACAAATATAAGGCAAAAATCTGTAAACATTTTATTAATGGTGGTGGGTAGGGAACTCAGGCTCCTGTCACTTGGGTCCAAGGTACAGGGTTCAAGCCTTATACCCACCACCATGAAGCAACTGGGGCATTTTATGCACACACGCTCTAAGGCTAATGCACTTCCCTGTTTTGCATGCAGAATGATAAAAATGATTTATGAAAAATATGGCTGAAAACATGTACTAACATGTATCCTACATTGACTTCAGATAACAAAAACAAAGAAATATACTGCATCCTTTTTGGTATTCTTCTTCAGAGTACAGTTGCCTCTGAACTAATTATCGAATAATTTCTAATACAAAACTAAGACTATGTCAGAGAAGTATATTAAAATATTTATTCAATGAAACAGTCAACCTGGTATGAAGTGTATTCATCTTTGGTAAAAGCTCAGACTATATTTGCAAGCATTATGACAAGGCTTCACCTGGAATTTCTTCTGGCATTTTGTTGCTTCACCTGGCTCCTGTAATGGCTCTTACTCCCATCAATCCAGTACTTCACTGCTGTGTGTCAACTTCAGTAATAAAAAGAGCTTCTTTAGGTGTTGAAATACATATTTTATTATTTTTTTTCTGTACCAAAGTTTGCTCCTTTGGTGTCACTGTTTCAGCTTGCTGTATTCCTCAGGTAGCCGTTTTTAGTTGTGTTTTCCTAACAATTTAGGCACTTTTTGTCTATCTTCCTCACTCTGTTCCTCGTCAATGTGCAGACCCTATGGCCTATCCCTCCTTTAAGACACTGTTCCAAACCCCTGTTTAAAGTGTGGCCCTGTAGTGAATGTATTGCAGCCAATGGAAGCATTCATGTTATGTAATCTGTCTTAGCAAGACACAGAAAACATTACTTTTCCCCATCTGCTAAGGCTTCAAGGATGACATGAAAATAGAGACAAGATAAGTTGGATGACTATGTCATACAAAAAATGTTATCAGCAAGTTACAAAGTAGCAACCCAGCCTTGATTTGGACACTGAACAAGGACTGTGCGTTTCATCCCGGGTCTCTGTCCATCTAATATTCTTCTAAAATGGTCCATGGTTGTAGTGAAGCAGCCATTGACATGAGTCATACTGCCAAGGATTTAACACTGGAACCTTTACTGTCCAATCTGAAGCTGCTTCCTACTTCTGACTTTTTGAAGATAGTAAATACCACCAGCATGACAAACATTCCCACCTTGACAGTGAACTAACAGGATACAATTTCCTCAACATGGCCTTCTCCATCATAACCGAAGCAAGATTTGTTAAAGGATAGTATTTTTCCTGTGCCTCATCTTAGACTGAAGTTGATTACTAAAAGATGGCTAGAGTCCTTTTCGTCCGACACAAACTCCTATTTTTCTGTTCTGGACAGCTTTTCCTGCTGCCAACAACCCCATTTTTTCCCCAGCAGATTATGGTAGACCTGGCTCTGGCAGGTTTGACATCCGTACAGCAGGTGCTGTACAGCTCTAGTCAGACACCATTTCAGCAAACTCTGACAGTTTAAACTCTGAAGCAAGTCTAAATATGATGCTGGCGGTTTTTCACACACACACACACACACACACACACACACACACACACACACACACACACACACACACACACACACACACAGACACAGACACACACACAGACACAGACACACACCCTGCTACTAAATCCAGCGTACGACCTGGTACACTCCTACCAGCCCAGTGATCAGCCCTCCTGCACGACCCGGACCAAGTAAACTCCATCAGCTACCTCCCAGCGATCAGCTACTAAATCCTCCTACCAGCCCAGCGATTAGATCTCCTGCACGACCCGGACCTCCTGCATGCGACAACCAGATTAGCACAGCTACTAAATCCTCCTACCAGCGATCAGCTCTCCTGCACGACCCGGACCTCCTGCATGCGACACACACACCAGCCCTGCTACTAAATCCAGCAAACGACCTGGTACACTCCTACCAGCCCAACAATCAGCTCTCCTCTCCTGCATGACCCGGACCAAACCAGCGACCAAGTAAACTCCATCAGCGACCACCAAATCAGCTACTAAATCCTCCTGCATGCGACCCGGCCGGCTCCTCCTTCACCAAACGACTGATCAGTACTCCCGCGCATGCACTAAGTCTCACAATCCCTAGGGGGTAAAGACCTCAGTTGACACAATGGGATGTAACTGTTACATAACAAGGCACAACTGACACCATCAGAAGCACACTGACAAACAGAACAGTCTGTATGGCAGGTGGCAGTAGGCCTGCATTTAACCAAGGTGGATTGTATGGTAATGTACATCCATATCCCTTAAGGCAGCTCACCCCTGATGGTCTTCAGGACTTTGGGCTTTCAGAATTCTGTAGCGCTCCCATATACATATATGCATATATTGATATATGTATATATAGATATACATATATGTATATATAGCTATATATGTATGCACATCCTATGTGTACAGATATGCCTAGTTATGTTGGTATATATGTAGATATCAGTAACTATATGTGCATACATATATATTCTGATATACCTACTACTGTCAATATATATGTAGATATCCATATATGTGCATATGTATCTCTATCTGTATATGTGTAGACATATATTGCTCTGTATATGTATATATACCTGGGTGTTTATTTATATAGCTATGTACATATACATATCCATCTAGGGATGTTGATATGTATATGTGTATGTCTATATAGACATCTGGATAATTATATGTACATATATCTTCACCATATGTCCTAAACATGGAGTGTAGCCCTACCTCAGCCCCTATAGTCCCAACTTCATAGTGCAAGGGGATGTCAGGTATGTATAGCAGGTATATTTGTAAACTATTTCTACTGTAATAGGGAGTGTCTTCACAGACATGGTGTGTATGGGAGGTCACATCTGCTTTTAACATGTGCGCTATTGGCTACTGACAGACATCCTAAGGACATCATAGTACAGTACCACTGCTAGCACGTAATTCTCCTGTGAACTATAGCAGGGATAATGGCCAATATATGTGGACAATCTGACACACTCTAGACAATCCAGAGGTATACACATAACCCCTTAGTGCAAGACGTGGATCAATCCTGACAATGTGAATGTTAACAGCCATGGAGATGGGTATAGCACATAACTACTGGTATACATGTGCCCCCATAGGTTATGCATTCACACATCCCTGCCTGACCTGCCACATACTAACCACTGGTACAGAGGTGTCATGGAAACATACTACCCACTAGATATTGACATACATCTGTACAGCATCCCACTGCTCTGTCTGACATACATGACTGTTATTGTGGCCCAGCAGCAATACATCTGGCAAGTATCTGGACATTACATCTCACTGGGTAAGTGCACTAAGCTTCTAGGCATGTAACAAAGCACTCTGCAGGCTACAGGCAGACCCGCTCAACACTGGCCTACATTTCCTATGGGGGGGATGCACATGTACCTGCATATATAGCAGGCTCTATAGGCATGCCACAGCAGAGAGTAACATACACCTGTGTGAAAGTGCACAACCAAAACCAATGTGAACACAGCCACAGCCACATATGGTATGCTAGCGTATTATTACAGTATATGGACTACCTGTTCAACACCAACCTCATATGTGCCACTCACAAACTAACCCTACATATACTGGGCCACTACACTGTGTGCTCCAATGCCTGTCTGTGGTATGGGACATGTGAGTGTATGGCCCTACAAACATGTCAGCCAATAGGGTAACATACAGTGGAGCAGCATATAACATCAGATAGAACAGGACCAAGAACAATGACATCTACCACAGTCTGTACACAGGGCAAGGTACATAGTAACAATACACACACTGTCGACAATCACCATAAGTACACAGATCTCCGTACTGTACACACAACCACAGAATGTCGAGGTTATATCATCAAATATAACCCCTAGTATACATAACATGTGTAGCAGTCTGATATCTCACTAGCTTGTTATCAGATATGATGTCACTAATTATGGTGTACAGCACATATGCATCCCTTACTGCTTGACATATGTACAAAAGTTGACAGGGTTGTGGCTGGAGGCACATACACAGGGCCAATATTGACATGTTGCTGTGATAATCTCATACATTTATTGTTGTAACAGGGTTTGTTGCAACATATGTGCTATGAGGGATATGAAGTCAGTAACACTCACGGCTGTCACCATCTACAGACTGCAGTCCTCACACTACCTTCTGCAGTTCACACATAGGTGCTCTGTGGGTAACACCTGAAACAAAAGGCACCACACACTGGCCAGTCTGCAGATGACCCTACAGATGGGTGTTCCCTCATAAACATAGCACTGACATGGCAGGTATGAAAACATGTAGGATAGCTATATCTACACACATCCTGTTAAGCCAGTATTACTCCAAATGCAGTATAGCAGCACATACAGTCTGTGGTCAGGTCAGGTACATCCCCATCCTGTTTATTGGCCTGTTTCCACAGTGTATGATGTTAGAGGTAAATCCCCAATCCATCTGAGATGCTGTTTGCCAAACAATAGATCAAGTTCCTGCTCACAGTGAATGAAAGGCCCAACACCAACATGATGTTCCTAGATATTGGTGTGTGTTTCCATGTAATTGGCTATGGAATGTTACTACAGCTGTTCCACATGCAATCAGCTAGAGGAGGGTTGCAATCTATGCAGAGACCATCAGCCGATTCTGAGCATCACTTAAAATACACATGCTGCTGCCTAAGCAATGCAGGTGTAAGTCTCCACATCCACCAGTGAGGGAGTGAGAGAGGCAGACAGAGGCACAGAAAAGCCAGGGATGGGTGGGAGAGTATAACTTAAGCATGTGTGTGTTACACACCGACCAGTACAGGGTATCAACTCCCTGATGACTATGTAGTGCTACCACATGTCCATGCAGTTATTGGATGTGCCACATAGGTTACATGTTGGGGAGCCCTCAGAACATATATGTGATGGTGAGTGACATCTGCAACATTGATATATGGTAGCTATGTGGTAGGTGTAGCGCATGTGCCTGTCTGCATAAACAGGTGTCAGCATCAACACAGCCACACTCTCACAGGGATGTACACACATTGACACACTTGGCAGGGCCAGGAATACAACTCATCACTAGTGGGATTGCCACAACACAGTACTGTGCAGGTATCACATGCACCACAGGGGTCATATGAAGGTTATATGTGCAAAGGGTATGTGAAGGTGTCTGACATCAGAGAGCATGCTTCAGTATGCCATTGGGGGTTTTAGCGATTGTGAATGTAGTCATACGCATCATACACCACACACACAGACATGGGTGCAAGTACTGACATGCATTGGTGCACTGCTTCATGGGTGTGTTGCGGTTGACGGTGCCAGATGGCTATACAAGGCTAGGTGATGGGTATACCTTGGCATCAGGCTATGACAATGGTCTGCAATGTGGCTCAGGGGTGTAGTGTCTGGAGTTGCACACACAGGTGGGTATTGTATTCACCATCTAGTCACCTGGGTGACTATTGCATGTGGCCTATGCTGTGTATTGCTTGCCATGTATGTGTTCCTTAGTCCATGATATGGACAGTGTCTGTGATGTGTACACCTCCCACATGCATGTACAGTGACATGTGGAACTGTACCTGTGGTGTCTGGCTCATGTTGTGTACACAGATTGTTATCATCAGATGTGCCAGTCATGGCCTCATGTGGTGGGTGCTGTTAATGGAGAGCAGGTTGATCCTGCACCTACATTGATAGCATGATACCTGTATTTCCTTGCGTCAGTGGCATCTGTCCATGCAGGGCTTGTGTTTCAGGCATGGTATGTCCTTTGTGCATCACATTTGATGGCACCACAGGTGTTGCAAGTGTCCAGTGGGGAACATGGGGGAGGTGCACTGTCAGCATGTACATGCCTATTGGACTGATGGCAGGGTGCCATGCCCTCTGTAGCCCACTGCATTCACATCATGGTTACTATCAGTGGACAATATGAAGGGTACTACCAACATAGCGGCTGTTGCCTAGGCAAGTGTGTGTGTGTTTAGACAGGGGTTGAGAGTGTTCCCTGGGTAATACAAGGGTTGCTAACGTTGTTCAGTTGGCATTGATGTCACATTTAGGGGTATGGATTTGCACCCCAGCCTCTCAGCTATTTCACATCTGTTATCCCTGTACGGTGGACATTGTGATATATACTTGGCCCACCATATAAGAAGTTTGCAAAACCCGCTGCAGATTGAGTCCAGTTGTTACACACTCACAACCACCTCCACACAGGATACGAATGACAAACACAGACACACACACACACACACACACACACACACACACACACACACACACACACACACACACACCTGTCATGGCTGGGATTAGAACTCCTATCTAACTAGTATATTACACTACAGCACTACACCATTATAGGACACACCACAGGGATTGCTGGAGTGTCCCTTCCCCAAAGGTGTATTTCACAGTGAATGACATCAGCAGGAGTGCCAAAGTAGGGCATTTGAATTGTACTGAGTGTGACTAGCCTAAAATGCATTGCTCCCTACACAGACATAGAAACACATACAAAACATCCACAACTGCCAAGTGTGTGAATAAAACCCCTACCAGAGTTCTATATCACACTACAGCATGATGCTGTTATAGGATGCACCACGGGGATTACTGGAGTGTCCCTTCCCCAAAAGTGTATTTCAAAGTGAATGACATCAGTAGGATTGCCAAAGTAGGGCATTTGAATTGTACTGAGTGTGACTACCCTAAAATGCATTGCTCCCTACACAGACATAGAAACACACACAAAACATCTACAACTGCCATGTGTGGGAATAGAACAACTACCAGAGTTCGATATCACACTACAGCATGATGCTGTTATAGGATGCACCACAGGGATTGCTGCAGGGCCCCTTCCCCAAAGATGTATATCACAGTGAATGAAATCAGCCGGATTGCCAAAATAGGGCATTTGAATTGTACTTAGTGTGACTAGCCTAAAATGCATTGTTCTCTACACACACACACACACACACACACACACACACACACACACACACACACACACACACACACACACACACACAGAGACACATATGCCGCATGCACACACAATTGCCAAGCCTGGCATTAGAACTCCTACCTAACTATTTTATCACACTACAGCTGTATGCAGTTATGGAACAAGCTACATAGATTACTGGGCTACAACCTTCCCAGTGGTGTATTTCTAGGTGGATGACATCAGCAGCCTTGCCAAAGTAGGGCATTTGAATTGTAGGGAGTGTGAGTAGCCTAAAATGAATTGTTTTCTACACAGACAGAGACAGACAGACACACACACACACACACACACACACACACACACACACACACACACACACACTTGCCAAGTCAGGAATTATAACTCCTATCTAACTGTTTTATCACACTACAGCAGTATGCAGTTATGGGACGCACTACAGAGATTACTGGGCTACAACCTTCCCAAAGGTGTATTTCTAGGTGGATGACATCAGCAGCCTTGACAAAGTAGGGCATTCGAATTGTAGGGAGTATGAGTAGCCTAAAAGGAATTGCTCTCTACACAGACAGGGACACACACACACACACACACACACACACACACACACACACACACACACACACACACACACACACACACACACACACACAATTGCCAAGCCTGGCATTAGAACTCCTACCTAACTATTTTATCACACTACAGCTGTATGCAGTTATGGAACAAGCTACATAGATTACTGGGCTACAACGTTCCCAGTGGTGTATTTCTAGGTGGATGACATCAGCAGCCTTGCCAAAGTAGGGCATTTGAATTGTAGGGAGTGTGAGTAGCCTAAAATGAATTGTTTTCTACACAGACTGAGACAGACACACACACACACACACACACACACACTTGCCAAAGTCAGGGATTATAACTCCTATCTAACTGTTTTATCACACTACAACAATATGCAGTTATGGGACGCACTACAGAGATTACTGGGCTACAACCTTCCCAAAGGTGTATTTCTAGGTGGATGACATCAGCAGCCTTGACAAAGTAGGGCATTCGAATTGTAGGGAGTTTGAGTAGCCTAAAAGGAATTGCTCTCTACACAGACAGGGACACACACACACACACACACACACACACACACACACACACACACACACACACACACACACACACACACACACACACACACACACTTGCCAAGTCTGGAATTTGAACTCCTACCTAACTATTTTATCACATACAGTAGTATGCAGTTATGGGATGTGCTATGGAGATTACTGGGCTACAATCTTCCCAAAGGAGTATTTTTAGGTGGATGACATCAGCAGCCTTACCAAAGTAGAGCATTTGAATTGTGGGGAGTGTGACTACCCTAAAAAGCATTGCTCTCTACACAGACAGAGACAGACAGACACACACACACAGTTGCCATGTCTGGGATTGGAACTCTTACATAACTAGTTTATCACACTACAGCAGTACACAGTTATAGGAAATGCCATAGAGATTACTGGGCTATAATTCTCCCAAAGGTGTATTTCACAGTGGATGACCTCAGCAGGCTTGTCATAGTAGGGCTATGGGGAGGGCAGTGTGTGTGCATGGGCCATAACCCATTCATCTAGAGGTTGACACACCACATGCAGGCACACACAGGATCATATTTCAAAGGTATGTGTATACAGCTGCTAGATGACTACTTCCTTGTACAGGCATGTTGCACAGCTAGTACTTGCACCACATAGTCTGTAATGCTGACAGTTACCGGTGGCTAGTATCTACAGTGAGTGATATCTGAACCCCACTCATGTGGTTGTGGCCCTTTGGCTGTGTGCTGGGTGGGACAGGCCTGGATGGCTCCATGTCACAGTCACCCTCTTCCACACATCTATGTACATCTACCTTTGGCTTATTATAGTGTGTTGTCCTTAGATATATGTCTGTATTCCTATCCACTGTGTGTGCAAAGCATGAGTAGCACATACTGAGGAGTGTATGCACTAACATCTGCGACTGCCAGATATGTCTGGTCCACTGGTGTTTGCAGACATGGCCTTCATGTGTTTAAGTGTGTGAGCATGCCCAGTATGACCTTTCAGTATGTTGTCGACTGATATTGCCTTCATTTCTCTAAGTGTGTGAGCATGCCCAATATGCCCATCTGTACTGAATGTGTGGATCGAGTCCAGGTAGTTTGTACTGCAGTGCAGACCTTTGTGTTGTACACTTACAGGTAGCATACTGTTTCTGCAGGGTATCCATTGATCATTTGGCAATATGGGGACAAACTGTTCAGGGGATAGTGTATACTGTAGGTGATTGTGTCTGTGCTGCTTCAGCTGCATAGTATTGCTGTTAGCAGAGCTATTCAGACATGTACTGTTATACACAGTGATATTTTCTGTCCTCATGTACTGTCAGGTGGACATTCTTGCTCACAGTGATGTCTTGGGGGACAAGGGTGACTGTTGCTGTGTCTGGTATTGTAGGCAGACACCTACGCATTCATGGTAAGTTATGCCATTCTGGAGGGGGAGCTGCAGACACTTGGTGCTGGGTTTGTGTATCCAGTTTGGCACCTTGGTACAGTACTGGCAGAAGATCCCATACTTGTACACCCATCAGCATGACAATATGGTCTTATCTTGCTGTGTCAATGCCTCACAGCTGTACAGATTCACACAGGTCAGCCAGGGGCAGGGGCCATGGGTCAGGACATTTACCCTATTGTGGTATATGGGCAGGTATGTAGTCACCCATGCATGTGTTTGCATCCAAGGATAGTGTGTGCACATAGCTCGGTGTTGGACCCTGCACATTCCATGCTGCCCATGCTTCCACCCCCCCATCTGTTATTCTAACCTCTTCCGTACATTATGCATACATTCTCTAATACTTTCCCTAAGGGTATCACTCCATCATAGTTGTGTATTAGTGTTGGTCCACAGTTCATGCAGTGGGACATGATGGACATGTTACTGTGGTTTGTCCATATGGCTTATGTGGAGTGTGTTATGTTGTTATTTGGGAGTCCATGACATAACATGCATTGGCAGTACATGTGAGACACAGGCCTTTGGCAAAAGCCTGTGGGGCATTAGGTGTTGCTGCATGCCAGATGTGGCAGGTCATTGCATTCTGTCAGTCCTGCAGTCCCAGACCACCATACAGTATATTCCCCTGGGGTGACAGGGTAGGTGTGATAGGTGTTCATGCCAATACCTCCTAACAGTCTTGCTCAGGTGGTGTGGATGCTGGCAGGGTGCTACCCACTGCTAGGGACTCACCTGCATGGGACACCTGCATTGCATGCTGCAGTCTTCCACTATTGTCATATATAGGTGGGGTCTTATTGTACCCATTCCCCACAGCAGGGATGTGACCAGAGAGGTGCCTGTGGGTGGTGTTTGTATGAGCTAGGTGCATGTGTGCTATGGACACTACTTACATCTGACACACAGATATGCATTGGGCATTCCAGTTATGCTTGCATGTGCAGATACATCAGCTGTTTCCCAATACATCAGTCCTACCTCCTTTGTGATCTGCGAGTGTTTGGGCAGACAATACCAGTATCCCCTACTACAGGACCAAATAATGTGATGCATGCCTGTATGTATGTTTCCAAGGGTGTGCCCATTTCACAGCGACACAATATATACTGTATGCCTGGGGTACTTTCCTCTGTGTACTGCTTGTATATGTAGACCAACAGCCATACCATGTCAGACTTTAAGATGGTGACACATATTACCACCATACATTTGCAATGGCTTACTGCTAGCTTGTGTTATACTGATGGGTATTGTGTATGGCACTGCAGTTGTGAGGACTTGTCCCTGTCATCAGCAGTAGTGGGCAATGGTCACCAGGCTTACCTCAACATGCATACATACCAACCACTCTCACAAGATACGGGACACACACCAACCTAACACACTTATACCTGCATATTGTGCAAATGCTATAACCTATCCTGCTACCTTGGCCACCTCTGTGCATCTGTGCTCCACTGCTATTAGACCTACACATACATGTTACTACATTTCTACATATGGTTGTGGGGGGGGGCACACCTAACTGTTACAACATGTGTACATCACATGGGGGGGCACACCAGAGCATTACTACATAATTAAGTAGGGTTGGGAACCCACCTGACTGTTTCTGCATTCCTACACAGGATTGGGAGGTACACCTGACTATTTCTACATATCTACACAGGATTGGGGGCACACCTGACTGTTACTACATTTCTACGTAGAATGGGGGGCACACCTGACTGTTTCTACATTTCTACACAAGATTGGGGGGGCACACCTGACTGTTACTACATTTCTAAGTAGGATGGGGAGCACACCTGACTATTTCTACATTTCTACACAGGATGGGTGCACACCTGACTGTTACTACATTTCTACGTAGGATGAGGGGCACACCTGACTACTTCTACATTTCTACAAAGGATTGAGGGGGCACACCTGACTGTTACTACATGTCTACATAGGATGGGGGGGTACACCTGACTATTTCTACATTTCTACACAGGATTGGGGGGCACACCTGACTGTTATTACATTACTATGTCGGATGGGGGGCACACCTGACACTTGTACACACTTGCTATGACTGTACTGGTATGTCAGGTACTCTATTTCATTCTGTATTCTAACCTAGCATGCTGACTAGAGACATACCAGTGTACTACAGATCTTAGCTTTGATTTACCTACATATTAGTTTCTGACTTCCTACCCTTCAGAACTAACACCCCACTGCCTGACCTGCTGTAGTCTGTCTGTGTAGGCCTGGGGGGGAGGTTACCCATAGGCATCATTCAGAGGCCATAGCACAGCCTTTGTTTGTGTTTGTCTACACCTGTACTGCTGGCTGTGACTGTTGTTGGGTATGTGAACCACCCTGACTGGCATGTGTGAGTCACTTACCTTGTGGGTGTCCCAGTATTAAGGGTGGTGCTGCAGAACTGCCTATGTCAGATGCACATAGTACACTCCCTACACATGGTTAAGCACAGGTAGTGTCATGTTTGGCATCCCTTTTACTGTATGTGAGAGTCAGAGAGAGGTGTTATTCCCTGGATCCCTCCTGTGTCAGTGTATGTGCTATGCGTTGCCTCTTTACCAAGGCCTGGGCATACTGGGCACGCCTCCTTTTGCCTACTGGGACAGGCTCAGGTTGTTCCTCATCTGAGTAACTCTGTGCCTGTGCAGGCCTTGGCAATGGTGGGGCTTTGTGGCCCTAACCCGTGCTGTTCTTGCTGCAGCTGTTTCCGCAGGATCATATTGTGTAGCATGGCACATATGATGACAATATGAGTACATGTAGCTGGTGAGTACTGCAAGGCTCCACCGGATGTGTCCAGGCACCGGAACTGTGACTTCAGCATCCCAAGCACATGCTCTATTATAATTCTGGTCTGTGTGTGTACCTCATTATGGAGTTCTTGTTCGGGTGTGTGTGCATTTCTTATGGGTGTCATCAGCCATGGCTCCAGTGCGTATCCAGCATCCACCACTAGGTGACCGTGAGGGATGTCCCCACTGGCAAATCTCTGGTACAGCTGCATCAGATGCCAGATGTGGGAATTGTGATAGCTTCCAGGGCAGCCAGCACACACATTCATTATTATGCTCTGGGCATTGCATACAACCTGGCAGTTGATGGAGGGGAAGCCCTTTTGGCAATGTAAACCCTACCCCGATCACCGGGTGGTACTTTGATGCATATGTGCGTGCAGTCTATAGCACCCACTACCTCTGGGTATTCTACTGTTTGGTGGAACAGTTGCATATTGCTGGCCAACACCTCACGGGTGTTGGGTAAATTTACATGCTCACCGACATGATCTGACATGTCATCCAGAAACTGGTGGAATACCTTGGATGATGATGCCTGTGAGATCTCCATCATATCCCCAGTTGGCCTTTGGAAGGTACCTGTAGCTAGTATTCTTAGGCCTACACATACCTTGGTATCCACTGGGATGGGTTCCCCTCTGTTCGTTCTGTGTGTCAGGCGTAGCCGGCACAGCTCAACAATTTTCTGTAGGAGGTCCCTGTCCACCCTATAGCCCTCCACTATCTCCAGCTCATGTAGCCCCTGGTAGGTTACCCTGGGTCTGTACAATATTCTCCATCTCCTCACTGTGGGTTGCTCAACAGCATCCACATCCTCACAACCCTCAGCCTCTTCCACAAGTTGTATGATAGCTATTGCAGCCCCTATCATTTTGTTGTTTTGTTTGTTAAAAGTTCCCCACTTGTATACACCAGTGGTGTAGAGTGTGGGGAAAAAACAGAGGGGAAGGTGTTTGCATAGTTTATAGTAGTGTTCTGGGCTGGGCTGGTCTGCTGCCTGTGTAATTGGCTGATTGTGCTACATTTCACCTGACAGCTGTACTAATTCTCCTAGATTATCCTCTGACTACTGTTTTCCCTTCCCATTGCCTTCCTGTTTAAGCCCGTGGGTGTGCTGTGCAAACAGGGTGCTCAAATGTGCACAGAGCTGCTATTTCCTGGTTTAACTTTTTTTTATACCTTTAAAACCTGATGCACACCCGCTTAGGCAATGTAAAGAGTGCTAGGCAGACTCAGACACACACCCTTGCTTAGCTGTGCTTAGCTAGGAGCAAACCTGAGCCACAGGGCTCCAATTCACTTACAGTATGCCTGACACACACCCCCATGATGTCAGCTAACTCCTAGGCTTGCACCAAGCTATTCCTACTCTTACACTGTTGGGGCCTGATTAGCATGCTAGGGAAAACTGGGATTCACTATCATTCCCCTCATTTGCATAGGATTGCCTGCTAATGCATAGTTACATGTCTCACAGTGAGCCTCCCCCTTAGCAACCACTACTCACTGGCTATGTTGTCTTCTGCCTGCCATTGATTTTCATGGCAGAATAGTGATTTTAGTTAGAATGCTTATTTTAGGTTTATTTTATTATTTTCCCCCTGATCCCGTTTGAGCGCCGCTGCACTACACTTAGCCGAGATCAGCAAAAAAAAAAAAAAAGTTGATTTTTTTATTTTTTAGGCTGTTTGCAATGCCAATGGTCTTATACTTGGCCATTGGCATGCTTCCTGACTGATATGCAGCCTTTATGTGGAGCTGTCACAGCTCCATTTTGGATTTTGCAGACATGTACTCAGTTACTAACCGAGTACATTTCTGCAGATTACACTAGACCTGCACAGCCGGTTTCAAGCTTCCTGGATCACAAATTCACCTAATTTTCATGGCTTTCTCCTGAAAATGGGGTGATTTGCATACAGGGGCTTAGTCCATGCAGGATTACTGCAGAAGCGCTCGTGTACGCCCCTGCATGCTGTTCCTGGATCGCCCGGCAGACATATTGCCTGCTGGAGCTAATGCACTAATCCTGCACACCATGAAGGCATGCAGAATCCGGGGGTAAGAGTAATTAGAGGGAGATCTTGAAAATATTCAAACACAACAGGGCTTAAAAGACGAAACTGATCAGGGCAGACTAGCGGGAATACCACCAAGGGAGTATTATGGATATACTACCTCTAAGGGGCTACAGTTGCCATATGTACCATTTCAGTTGGCACATCAGTTGGTCAAGTTAAATCACCAAATACTGAAACATGTAGGAGCTGATAAGCTATGGGCAGTTGTAAAAGAAAAATATTGGAACCCACATTTAGAAAAGGTCTGTAGGCTAATTGTAGAAGAATGTCTAATCTGTTTACAGGTAAATACTAAAGCAAAAAACTCAGTTACATTGGGTGCAGCCAGCAGATGGGCCATGGTATGCAGTTCAGATAGATTCTGCAGGTCCATTGCCAACAACAACAAAGGGAGTTTACAGATACCTACTAGTAGTAGTGGATGTCTTCTCAAAATGGGTAGAAGCAATTCCCACCAAAACAATGACAGCAAAAGCAACTGCAGAGGCTTTATGGAAAAATATTTTTTGCCATTGGAGGTGGCCATGTGTCATAGAATCAGGCAATGCTCCACAGTTTGTTAGTGATCTCGTTAAACAAATGTGTAATTTGTTAGGCATACAGCAAAGGTTTCATGTACCATACCATCCACAATCCAATGGCATTGTAGAATGTATGAATCGGATGTTAGAAGAACTTCTAAAAAAGGCATGCCCAGAAAAGGGCAATACTTGGGTACATTATCTGCCTGTCATTTTAATGGGTATTTGAGTGACACCAAATAGCAAAAGTATCTCCCTGTATGAAATAATGTCAGGTCACAAAATACCCATACAATTGCCATTTGATCCAGAGATACCTAATGGTAGACCCATGTTAGAAATCAGCAAACTTCAAGAATGGTTAAAGCAGCTTACTTAGGTATATGACTATAATGCAAAGGAGCAAGCAAGCATTCCACTTATGGAAAAAGGTACCAATATTACCACCTGAAGAAACCCTTCTCTGCGGAACAAAAGTATTGATAAAAATGTTCCAAATGAAAGGGGCCATGGGATAGCAATTGACAAGGCCCTATTAAAGTAGTGGAACAAATTGGATCATTAGTGCACAAAATTAAAGAAAAAAAAACAATGTCGGTGCATAAATAGTTAAAAGTTGTTAGAACTAGTGAGCAATGTAAATCTGACTTACTGTATTCTCTTGTATGCTCCTTACAGAAAGAACATAATGAGTTGGTTTAAAGTGCATCCTTTTGGAAATCCAGTTTCGGATGACCAAAGGCAAAATGATTCAGCAATGGAATTTCTATTTAAAAGATTTTTTTAAAGTAATTATAGCTATCATACTAGTTATTATTGTATTGCATCTTTTAATACATTTTTGGAAAGACAATGTTGGTATGCAAAATGCATGAATGTTTCTAATTGCTGGGTATGTAGTTTAATACCTAAAATAACAGGGGTTATGCCCCTGGTGCCAATTCCACTAGTTATTATTAGTAGTTGGAAGCTACTAATAAATGAAACAGGAGACCAAGTTATAAATGTACAAGTATGTAAAGCAAGAGTTCAGTTATCTGCTATAGTACAGGAATCACATGTTTTCAATAAAATGGAACATCCCAGTGGGTTATAGTAATTGCACTAAAACCATTGAAATTATAAACTTTCATAAACACATACCAGTATGTGGGTTATTTTTTCATGGTTTACTTATTCTAATACCAGACAAAGGTCAGTTAATATTAAATGACACAGCAGTATTTCATTTTTCACAAAATGATAAAAATGAGTGTGAAACCAACATTATGTGTTAGTGAAGTAAAACAAAAATTGTACAAGATAAAACTACTATGGGGCAGGTAAATGGCAGTGTAGTAAAAATCAGTGTTGCTCTGTCAGATGGGTTATATTACATTTGTGGTAAATATGCTTATAAATGGTTAGGAAAGGGATTGGATGGTACCTGCCATATTGGAATAGTAATACCAGCAATGCATCATGTAAGAGTTACCAAAGGGAAGCATTAGAAATGCAAGACGGAAAAGAGACATATTACCTATAATTGAAAGTCCAGAAAATCCTGTAAACACCCTAGATACATTATGCATTTACCACCAAAATCTTGATTATTTACAATTAAAAGATATGGATCTAGGAGATGATGTAAGTTCCGGAGCAGGAATATTTCCATGATATGGGACAGCAAAAGCCATTTGGGAGTTAGTAAGACTATCTAAACTAGTTGAAGTATTGGCAAATGTCACTTCCAATGCAATTTCAGACATTACTGTTGAAATGACAGCCATACAAACTATGGTTTTACAAAATCAAATGGCATTAAATTACATAATAGTGTCCCAAGGGGGTACATGTGTCCCAATTGGAGAACAACATTGTACATTTATTCCAGATAAAACAGAGTCTCTAAAAATGCATTTAGATGTCATTCTGAAAGTGTCACAGCATACTAGAAAAACTGGAATGACAATTGGAGTGAGTGGTTTAGTAATTTATTTACAGGGTGTACAGGAAAAAAATCGTTATATTTTTAATTGCTATTATTATTACTATAGTGCTTGGTTGGATATTACTCATATGCATTAAAGTCTGTTTAATGAAAGGTAGTCAATAAGTTACTGTTGTTAATTGTTACAATAAAAATATATTACCAAACAATGATGAATTTGTCTCCCTGGTTTAAAATAAAAAGGGGAACTGTTAGAGTGTGCTAAACAATGAATAAAGGTTGAAATCAATTCTGCTGTAAATATGCAAAAAAAGTAAAGCATAAAATAAAAGTTTGCTTAAATGTAGGAATAGAGCTTACCAATATATAATAAGCATCTATACTTACGTATGTGACATAACCCTGACTGTATTTTGAAAAACAAGGAACATCTGTTAATGGACATGTTTCCTTACAGAATCAGCAGATACTCTAAAAAAACAATTCTGTATGCATTCTCACAATATCAGCAAGGAAGTTTGATGTGCATTTTACTGATTAATAGACATGCTTTTTACAAAATCAGCAGAAAAACAATTTGTACGTACTTTCTCACAAGATGTGTCCTTAAAAGCAACTCTGAAAAGTAAGTATTACATGCTTTCTCACATCAGCAGGTGTTTCCTAACAGATGCTTCCTTACAAAGTCTAAAAAGAGATACTTTGAGAAAAACAGGATCTAAAATGTGTGAGAACAGTATATAAAGACTCTAAAACTAAGCTCTGTTAGAGGTATTTGTTGTAACACACATGTTCCAAGGTATTTTGTAGGAGAATTATTATCTATATTGATCGTAAAGTAAACCTTGTGCATTAAAGCTAAAAACTGTAACAGTATAGTACTTGTCTGCTATAAAAATAAGTTATTTATTAGTAACTGCACTAGAATTAAAATAGTATTGTGCTGCAAAGTGTATTTTCTCATCAGCGTGCAGCTTGCATGGCTCTGTGTCTTAAACAGACTGAAAATGCAGTTATGCAAAACTCTGTGTTATAACCAGACTTTGATTTCAGTAGCAAACAGCCAACAAGACTTAGTGTCTTAAGAAGACTTTGGTTCCAGCACAGCAGCACCTTCTTAATTAAATTTTCAAGCACTACTACAGTGTTATACTAGACTGCAGTGACAGTAGAACACACATGCATGAAATACAAGCATAGCGCATATAGTAGGTGCCCTATATATCAGTATAATGCTGGAATAAGCAATTTATTGTTAGTGGGTTGAAATATCTGTAAAGTCAACAAACAATACCAATTCATGGAGTGGGATACCTCACCCATATAACTTAATTACCTGATGTTTGTGGATGACAGAACATTATGTGAGCAATATTGGCCTACAGACAGCCTTGAATGGTACTATATGAGTTAAACAGAACAAGTGTCAGCTATTAGATTTGTATTCTACAGCTATTACAGTGTTATACTTGACTGTAGCACCTTACCTTAAAGCATGAATGCATACAGCTCTACAACAATGGTTACAACAACACCGTCCTGATGTACACCACTTTCCTTGGTGATACTGGTATTGTTTCATTGTTTATATTGTAGAACAGTTGGCATTATCCATTTCTTGCAATACAGCTTTAATTCCACATTTATTGCACTACAGACTTTATTGTCTATACTTTAATGCAGTTATTGGTATTGTTTCATGTGTTTATTGCACAACAGTTGACATTATTCATTTTTTGCAATACAGCTCTAATTGTACATTTATTACACTACAGACTTTATTGTATATACTTTCGTGCAGTTAATGATTTACCCTTTCTTGCTTATTTCACTACAGTTAGCATAACACATCTGTGCTCACCACACTCACGGCACAACCTAGCCAGATGCCCAGTGTGCGACTCGACATTGCAAGCCCTCTCTTTTGCAGCTGTTGGGAGATAAGCACACCATTATGCATACCAGTTTAGCAGACATTCAGATTAGATATTGGTGAAACAGAGGTAAAACTGCTCACATACTTGTGGGGCATTTCCTACCCGAGCTTCTTGGACCCAGGTGTCCAAAAGTTCCCCCTTTCTTCATTTCAGGTCATCATGGTGGTGACAACACTCCTCAATTGTGCAGATGATACCAGTAACACTGGTGAGATTTCTGGCCAGTCTGTCCCAGACCTCTGCCTTTCACTCTGAGCCCTGGAAACCTCCCAGCAGCTGCCAGTCTTCATGTTTTTAACTAGGAGTTCAGCCATGACCCTAGACTCCAGAATGCCCCAATGCTGCACCTGAAAGCATGAACCTTCACCAAAGCCAGCCATAGCACCTGTCAGAGGAAGAACTCCAATGGATTCTACTGCATTCCCACCTGTTGGGATTAATATAGGCTGTTTTCTGGCTTTACACATCATTGAGCGACATTCAAAAAAGCTCTGCGTTACTTAGCTCTGTGCAAACCAGTGCAGCTGAGCTGAGAAGTGTGAAAACTCGCAGAACCATAGCCTTAGTAGAGCTTAGCAGCACTCAAACCAGCCAAGCAGACTCAAGCAGTGCATAAACACTAGCAGCTGTTATCATTTTATGCGGCATTTAGCAGGTCTTAGCAGGTTCCAGCAGAGATTAGCAGAGTGCAACGGATCTATATATTAAATTAGTCTGCAAAATTTGTATATTAAAATTAAATACTAATTTCCCTTCCATGTATTCAAACCCCAGACCTACTGCACATGGAGCCATCATTCTACCCATTTAGCTATGTGGATATTAAGAAATCTGTTATACCTTCACATATACCACTGAACTATATATAAACAGTGCTGAGCTCCATGCCACACCATGCAAACATGCTTAGATATGCTTAAACATCCCATTTAAATAAATAATTAATGACATCTGATTTCTATTTTTAGATATCTGGCAGATATCTGCTGTCTTATCTGTGGGCACTGCTTAGCTTTGCTGCACTCTGCCCCATGCAAACATGCTTTTTTTTTTTAAAAAATAAAAAATAAATAATAATAATAATAAAACACTACCACAGTGCAGGGAATCTCTTACTCCTCTGCGGACACTGTTATCACTACACCACTCCCTGCACTGATACAATAACTGTGTTCCTCAGCTCTCCCTCGGTAATATGCCATCATTAATATACATGGCATGCTGTTGAGGAGGGGCTGTGTACAAAGACACGATAACATTCCACGTAGGCTCTACACTGTGCCTACACAGATTTTATTAAATCCTGGAGAAAGTCTATCAGGTCCTTGGAAAGTACCTGATGAAATTTTATTTGAATTTTTATTTAACACATTAAGTACATTTTTTTCAGAATATTTATTATCTTCCTCCAATGACTGTCTTACATTTGAATGTTTATTGTCTTCTGTTTTTTTTTTAAATATTTCTGTTATACATGTCAAAACAACCATCATATTATCCTAATTTGTAATAACTATTTCCTCCCATATTTTCTATAGAGTCTATTCTATGTTCTCGTTTTGCAACTTTACAAAAAAAAGTTGTACTTCCAATATTTTACCTTGAAATATATACATGTGTCAAAAATCATATCCTTTAGTTTGTTCTTATTTAGAGATATTATTTCTTTTCTCGTCTCAGACTTGCTATGTATCTTTAAGTAGTATTTTGTCATATATTCAAGAATTTGTGATATTCTACATTTTCCTAGTCAACATTTCTTTTTCAACTTGACTTATACTTCATTTTAAACAGTGTCCACCACTATGTTTAATTTTCACAAAATTATATCATTGTCAGGTTAACTATCTACAGTAACTCACTTGCTTGTTTCATTCTTTCACTTTCTAACACCATATCATTTAATTTTGTATTCTCTTTCCATTTTTGATTTTGTCCAAGTTTTACACACTTCAGTCCACAATGAAATATCATTAGTCAAGTCTAATTATTTTTTTAAAATTTTTTCCAAATTCAGCCAAGGGTCTAATACTTAGCAATAATCTATTTTCTTTCTTAACTATCCCTTCTGTATATATATATATATATATATATATATATATATATATATATATATATATATATATATATATATATATATATGACAAAGACTGGGAGCTAGGATTCGTTTTCTAAATTTAATAATTTCTTAAAAGTTTTTTATGTCTTTCATTGCTTTTCTTGTACCCTTCCTCATATTGTAATCCATGCCCCCATAAGATCTCTATATATGTTAATACTGACAAATTTAAATGTTCAAATACATCATCTCTTTTTTCATGCTTATGTATGCATACATTACAGTTATACATGTAACATATATTTTAGCCCTACAATCACAACTATAGCTCTTCCTGGAATTATAATAGGTGTATCCTTAATTTGAATAGCAGGTTTACATAAACATGCTATTCCACAACAAGCATCCATCTCACAGCTCCACACTACAGACCCTTCCCACAATGCTAGTAGCCATGCTTTTTGAAAATTGTTTGTAGAGTTCCACTATTCAACAGGCAACATTTATCACCATTTTTCTTTTTGCAAAAATTGCAAACAGTTAGTGTTCTTACTTCATTAATAATATTCAAGGGACATACATTGATACTATCCCTTTCCAAGGTAAGCAAGGTCTCTTACTATCGGTGACAGCAAGAAAATGGTCGCATGTCTAAAATATTCAAAGGTGATTGTGTAAAAGTTTTCCTTATCCACCTGGTTTAATCCTTTAATATCTGCTACTGCAAAACTTTATGGGACCAAAACATGATTCCAGATAAATACCTTATTATATGTTGTCTGTTATAACCAGTAAACAATTCCTAATAGCTGTAGTATGAGAAAGTCATTCCTGCCATTGCTGATCCTCTTATGCATAGGATTTAAGCTGAAAATAATTTTATAATGTATTTCAATTTTGTAGTTTCAGTTTTAAGAGAATTGAATCTACGGAAGACTTTCTATGAATATTTTGGATAGTATTGCGTGTAGCCTTGGCCATTATTTCCTTGACAATGTTTGATTCTATCTTTTTATATGATGGTAATGCTGCTTCACACTGCTCTACCATCTGACTTCAGTAAATAACCACCTCATCAGCTGTTTAATCTTCTAATACTGAGCACAATTTTCCATTAGATAATCTACCATTTTTATGGCACTATTCTGTACTCTATCACTACTTTCAACATTTCTCTCTGACTCATTTTTTTCTGCTATACCTGACACCATCTTAAGACCCAATGACAGGAAGAAGAAACTCACAATGAGCAGGGGCATTATTTATACACATCATTTTTAGATATATATCTAATATCAAACATTATTTTGTTCAAAAACAAAAAAAGTTATTCATATTCTTATATAAATAACATTTATGACTTTATAAATGTTCACTCATTCTCCCCACCCTTTTCCCACAACCATTTTTATCTTCTTACACACAACTCTAGAACCTTAAATCATATTATATAATAATTCATTACATCTCACAGTCTATGTTATCCATAACATATTGATTATTCTGTCTAACTAATAAACTTTCATCATGTTTGCATTTTTATAAAGTTTATAAATGATCATATCCATATTGATATTTGATATAATGCTTTTATTCAGATCTGTTTTTGGATTTGTCCAATACTTCATTTATCCTCTCACATTCTAATTCAGAATGTATCAAATTTTCAACATTTTTAGATGTATCACATACTTATTTATCCCCCCACATTTTAAGTAAAAATGTTTTAAAGGTTCTTTCATACCAGATATATGATATACTTTATCCTCTATTCTTTTGTATTTTGTCACTACTTTTACTGGTAATCCTACTTATTTAGCAATCTCCATAGAAAATCATTCATTTCCACATTAGCTTTATTTTTTATTTTATTTATTCATTTATTTATTTTTGCTTTTCTGTTATTGCCTTTAAAATTGTAGCATTCTTTCCTTCTCATACTTTTACATAATAATATTTTATCATTATTTCTTTATAACTTATCTTCCTGTTTAACCATTTTTAATACCACCTTAAATTCCACTCTCTCATTAATTCCAAATATTGTCTATTATAGCTTTCCAAATCTTTCTTACTTTTCTTCTGTAAATTCCATAGTTATATTTTATAGCAGTTATTTTACATACCAAATCCTTATTTCCTTTAAAAGTTTTCTGTGTCATTCAAAGTGTATGTAGGGAATCTAAAAAAAAGGATGTGTTAGTCCCAACCTCCTCCATTTTCTTTGCAGTATTCTACACCCATTTTAACAGGATTCCATCTTGAACCCTACAGAAAATAATTCCAACAAAAACTTCTCTAAATCTACTGGAAACAGAAACACATTCTATAAATACCCTAGCTTACCTAACATATAGTTAGTTCAGATAAGTTCTTTTTGAATAAGATAACTTAAAAGTCTTCAATATCACCACCACTTTTCAAACTTCTTCCAACCTTTCCATCTAATGACTTTTTTCAGTTTGCTCACTACCAAATGTTACTCCAAACAATTAAATTTTGTCATATTAAAATAAATTCCTGCAATCCCAACACTTTCTCCATATCCATTACTTTTATTCTTATTTATTTTCAAACCTACTATATCCAATGAATGTTCCACTTCACATACCACTTCTTTAACACATATCTTCCTTTTACTATTATGGCTAAGTAATCGGCATAATAAGAAACATGGGCAACTTTACTAGGTCTTTAAACACTACCAATCCTGTTACTTTCTCATCTACCTTAACAATAACTACAATACAACTAATGCGAACAGTGTCTGACTCAAAGGCCATCTCTGGTTGACCTTTTTAAATTCAGTCTCCTTACTCGGCCATCCATTTATTAATAGCCTATTCACTGATTTATTATACACTGACTCTATAAGCTTAATAATTAATTTCCAATATCCATATTGTTTCAAGATTTCTATTATTTTATGTCTTATATTGCTTTAGGTCTTTTCAACATCACATGCAATTAAATGTATATCCTCCCTTCCAGATTTACTTTCCCTCACCATTTCATTTGCCTTTATTAATTAGCCATTCATGTATCTACTTTTAACTTCATATATATTTTATTTATCATTCCTCCTATGATTTCTTTCATTCTTTTTGTATTAAATTCATACATATTTTGCAAAAATCCACATTATTGATTGTAATATGTTTCCATTTTTATATCATCCTTTTTTAAACAAGAAACACCATTATTAAATTATCACTTATGACATAGGCATTTATATAAATGAAAATAAACCATATTTATATAATCTGAGTTGCAAGCATTATGCATCACAAACCATACTGACATAAGTTTAGTTGCAAAAATTATACATCACTTATAATCTACCCAATCATTGTCAGTCAAACATTACATAGCTCATTTAAATGCTCCCTTTTTAAACCTCATTCCTTCTTGTATGTATTTTCCCACAATTCCCATTTTCTATATAATTTGCTCTTACCCTTTTCTAAAGATACTAGTTTCACTTGTTTATCACTGTTACTATAGTCACTACTTGTAGTACAGTTGGTTTAGACTTTGATTTCCATTTTCTAGTAATTTTATTTTTGGCAGCCACCATAATTTGACTCAGTGAGGCCTTACTATGTCTAGGCAATTCTGATTCTGTATCACAGCTCAGAAAAATAATTTCTCTAGATATACCAATTTCTTCACTCAGTATCTCCGATAGAGTAGTCTGCAGGGAATTTCTCAAGTCTGCCAACTCATTACACTTTCAGAAAATATGTTCCCAATTATCTCTTTCTTACCTGTCACACCTCCAACATTTGCAATCTACCCATGGAAAAATTCTCTGAAGTCTGCTTGGGGTATAAAAATGCCTATGTAAATGCTTCCAAACAGAAATCCTAATTCTTCTAGATTTTGTTGCATATTTGGGAAACATACAGATATCCCCCCATTGTTTCTTTGTGAATTGCTTATCCAATTTCCCTTTCCAAACCTTTCCAACCTCCTCTAACCGTCATCATGTACTATTTTATATGGTCTATTAATTATTCCCTTTTTAACAGCAGCTTCTGTTCTAGATTCTATTAAAAGCTCTACCAGTGCTGGTCTTTCATTTAAGATCCCCTATTTCTTTCTCTCTGCCTATACTCTGACATCAATCCTTGATAGGGAAGGTAACCTCTAACCTGCAGTCCAAATGAATCCTTGATGTCTTCCCATTCTATTACCTTTCCCTCTCTAGTTATTTTCTCCCAATACATTGGTTCCTTTGTCAGTTTTCTCCAAGAATTTCCAGTCCCTTCTTCCCTACTGTTTGTCATCCCTATTGGCAAAATCTCCTGTCTCCATCCCCATGTTGGCTTAGCTCTTAGATTTCTTTCTGCTCCTTTATGAACATATTATTTTGTATGATTATTGTTATTCTCCTTAAAGATTTGCATCCAGGATTCCAGTCTCTCCTTGTTTCTTGAGCTTCCCCTCTGTTTCATCATCATCATCATCATCGTCATCATCATCATCATAATCATCATCATCATCATCATCATCCCTTTCCACTATGAATTATAGGTTTCTACTTGTGCTGTTTATAGGAGCCTTAACTGTATAGCTCTAAAATACCCGATTCAAATTGTGTAATCTCCATCTGCCTTGTTCAATTGGAAGAATCAGTTTATCCCACTTGAATCTTGCCATCTTCACCTCCCAGATAAAATCCTTCAGCTCTTCATTAACTGCTATCCACAACTTATCTTCTGGATGGTACAAATATGCCTAAACTGTGTATAAAACTAAAAGGACTAAAAAGATTTTAACTGCCTGTATCTTAATATCCATAACCATATAACAGAGCTTCCAGTTTCTAATTTTTTGTATTGCCTTTTAAATAAAAAAGTAATTAATTAATACAAGGCTAACTGCTCTCTTTGGCCATTTTAAGCCCAGATAATTACTCCATGTGAGAATCAAACCCTGCACCTTGTGTCTGTAAGGTAACCCCCTAAGCATTATACAGATCTCCTACCTCTTTTGTTTAGTCTCTTCCCACATATCTTTAGCTGCCACACCAGAATAATTTTTAATCCATACTCCTAAGTACTCCATTTTATCATGTCCCTATAAATTATGTACCCATACATAAACATACATACCCCTGCCATAAACAAACTGTACAACAGAAGGAAGAAACTGTTGCAAAAAAGAGTAAAATCCCATGAGTGTAGGAGTTCCCTGGTCAGCCTCAGTAAGAAGCTGAGATCCCTTATAAGATCCTCCAAAGCTAGCTGCAAAAACAGAATCACCACTAATTCTAAGGACAACCACAAAGCATTATATAGCTATGTCAAGAATCTCGATGGCAACACCTAGATCTGCTCTGAGTTACAGCACAACGGCACGAAAATTACAGAACCAACTGATATTGCCAACATCCTGGCAGATAGGTTCAGTGCTAACTTTACCCCACCCCCACCCCCACCCCCTAAAGGGTCCATATCTATACAGGAAGAATGCAGAGTCCCTGTAATCACAACTACGCAGGTAAAAGCTGCACTCTCTAAAGACAAAAACACAGAATCCATGGGACCGGACAACATACCAGGCTGCGTTTTACACAAACTTCAGAACAAACTGGCTTTCCACTTATGCAACATGTTCAATAATAGCCTCACATCAGGCTTTGTGCCCACCGAATGGTGCACAGCAACAGTTATCGCACTCCACAAAGGGGGAGCCACCACTGATCCCGGGAACTATCGACTTATTAGCCTGACGAGCCTGGTCTGCAAGGCCATGGAACGTAGCATCATGGAACTCATAAACAAAGACATTGGTAACCTCCAAACTCTGGATCCCACCCATTCTGGGTTTGTGAAAGGCAGATCATGCCTCCTGAACCTGATTGACTTTTTTGAGGCAGTCACCAAAGCTGTAGATGAGGGCAAGGTGGTTCACACAGACTATCTTGACTTTGCCAAGGCTTTCGACACCATCCCCTATTCTGGAATTATAGCTAAACTCACTAAACTAGGTATAAATCCCTACATCACAAGATGGGTTGCCAACTGGCTCACTGACAGAACACACACTGTAAAAGTTGCAGACTCCAAATCTGACCTCAAAGCAGTGACAAGTGGAGTACCACAGGGTTCTGTCCTGGGACCTCTCCTGTTTGGTATCTACTCTGAAGTACAAGCTAACACAGAAGGCCTCTGGCTAATGAAGTTCACAGATGACTGCAAACTAGGAGCCATAGTCAAATCCCCAAATGATGAGGACATCCTACAGAAGGCCCTCACTGAGACAGATGCCTGGTGTCAGAGCCATGGCCTCAAGCTCAATGCCAAAAAGTACAGTGTCATCCCCTTTGGTAAAACCTCTGTACCATGAACTACCACATAGGCAGCAATCTACTTAACACCGAATGTGTGATAAGAGACCTTGGGACCCAGGTGGGCAGTAGTCTCTCCTTTGATAGTCACATCGCCACAGTAGTCAGGAAGTTCTTCTATGTGGCACACCTCATCATAAAAGGGTTCTCATCCAGGAAAAAAGAGGTCATTGTTCCTCTCCACTTGACACTCATTAGACCCAATGCCCCTTTTGGAATGTACCTCACAAGACATCTGCAGCAGCTGGAAAGGCCACAGAAGTACCTCACAAAGAGGATTACTGGCCTCAAACAAATGCCCTACATTGACCATCTAAAAAAACTCCAGCTTTACTCCATAGCATATCACCTACTCCTAGTTGATCTCTTCCTAACATATAAAGCTATGTCAAACACAGAGCTGTTGGACATGCTACACCTAAAGAAATCCCAATCCCTCCAAGCTACATGCTCTAAGGACCTAAACCTTGTCACCACAATAAACAGGACATGCTGGAGGGATAGATTCCTGTCCCAGAGACTTCCCATACTCTGGAACAGGCTACCCATCTATGTCAACCAAAGTTCTTCATTAGCACTTTTCAAGAAAAATCTTGATGAGTGGATGGGAAATAGGAAATACACCCCGGGATCACTTCTATGTCTGCTCAACAGTGGCACAGGGAAATAACTTTCTTGGGTGGCATAAGCCAGGGAACCTTGTTGGCTAGGCTTACGTAAGCCCTTGGGCCGATAGCCTAGTACCTACTTATGAACCTATGAACTGGTTCAGCAATCTCTATATCATCCTTTTCACCCTTTTTATAGATCAGTTTTATAATTCCTTGGCATACTCTTGCATCTCATTTAGCATTTGTTAGCCAACAATTCATAACATTTACAGAAGTCTTTCTTATGATCATAATTCATTGATTGGCAAAATCAGAAGTCAGTCTATCTGGTCCTGGTGAATTTGATCTACTTATACTTGCCAAAACACTATGCAATTCATCAACTTCAATGTTTCTTTTTTTCAATTTTTCAATTTTTCTAGAAAGTTTTTCTCCATTTTTTCCTTATATGCCACTTAAAGCATATCTCATTTACTTCGTCTCTATAAATGTTTTCCATATACTCTTCCCCAATGGGCATAATCTCTACTAATGTTTGATTCTCATTACCTCTTTAACTTTTAGTCCATCTGTTCTCCCCTCATCCTGTTTAGCATTTTTACTCAGAAAATGTGACACCTTTTCTAAATTATCATTTTCCTTTCTTTTCAGCTTTCTTAATCAGTTTAATGTTCTGTTTTATTTACTCTGTTGCCAATAGAATCTTTTTGTTATCTATTGCTTCTTCCCCATCATCTCCTTCAAAAGAAGCTTCTGATAAATAACAATGACTCATAGGTATGCCTTAATAATCTTGTATCCAAAAGCATCACACCACTGGATGGTGCAGTGGTGTAGCAGTTGCACTGTTGCCAAACTGCAAGAAGGTCTTCAGTTCAATTTTTGGCTGGAGTGCCTTCTGTGTGGAGTCTGTATGTCCTCCCTGCATTCTTGTCAGTTTCCTCTGGGTGCTCTGATTTCCCTCCACATTACAAAGACATGCGTCTAGAGCATTTCTCCCTGGGCCTCCACTGAAAATTTGCTTTGTTCCAAGTTGGACTTTCCCGGTAAACAAATGTTAAATAAATGCATTTTTAGACCTTTCCAAAGCAGTTGTCCTTCTTTTCTCATTAATTATACTATTTACATTTTAGGCAACAATTTCTAAACTACCATTTCCCTTTCTTTTCAGTTTTCTTAATCAATTTAATGTTCTGTTTTTTATTCTGTTTGTAATATAATCTTTTTATTATCTATTACCTCATCATCATCATCATCTTCTTTAAAAGAAGCTTCTGATAATTTTTTATAAACCTTATAAATGTCTTTATTGTATACATGCACATTTTTTAACAACTTCACTGTTTGAAATTGAATTTTCTTCATCATTCATTTCACTTTCTATTTCAGATGTAAAATTTACATTTTCCTGCATAATTTCAGCCTGCTGGAATGTTTCATAAATTCCATTAATTTCCATGTTATCAGCATCACAATTACATCAAAAATGTTTTGCACTGCCACACCACAGATAAAATGTGTTACAGTCTTTTTTACCATGCCTTAATTCTCTTATTTGTATACATATCCATTTTTACAATAATTAAATAAATGATACTCATCTCCAACATGGTAATATGTTCTAGGCAGGCCCCAATATTTGACCTTACCTTTCTTATTGTTCAACACAACTACACTGAACAAATGTCATACCCTACCATCCAAAACATTTAAACAGACATCAGTTTCCCATCCCCTATTCCACAAGTTTCTATTGTCATAAGATATTTCATGTATAACAATGCATCTATCTTGATAAAAATGTTAATTTCTACTTCAGTTTCATTGGCAATCCAAAACTGTAAACTTAAATTTCTTTTCAGCACAATGTTTTGCCATCAGCAAATTCTATGGTTCAGAAAAAGACATGTATCAAATTTCAGTAAAAAAAAAAAAACTCTACAAGCTCTATTGTCTTAAATGTTAATCCACTAAAGCTTTCCACTCCAAAATGTATATGTGCTCTAAAATCTTCTGGTTTTACTCCAAGTGGTTTTATTACATCGTTCCAAAGGACATATTTCTCAGTGGTTGCACCTTCCTTAGAGTCTATGAACACTACTGCCTTTTGCTTCTGTTTTACAACACTGGAATTTTGCTTTGTCAGAACCTCAGTACTAACAGTTGTAACTACCACTGCAGCATATGCCATTGTGCTTTCTTGTCCAACAGAAATGTTAGGCCTTCTATCAATTCCTTTATCCACCTCCATCTTGCTTAGTTTGTTTCCAATTCACCATACACTCATTATCCTGCACATCCTCCTTCTACATTTTCTCAATCAGAAATGCAACCTGGGATCACAGAATTGCTTAATTTCCCTCTGTTTCTTCTTCATTTAACATTGCAATTAACATCTCCATATCCAAACCACATCCATTTACATCTATGACAGTCATACTCGGTACTTCAAGATCTGCATTCCTGTAAGTTCCAAACTCATAGAATCCTAAGACATTTTCATCACAGTTTTGCACAGCCTTGCAAACAAGGTTCATCATATACCTTCTCCTCTATGTGACTCCTTCCCAGAAGCAACCCTATACCAACATATCTAGGAAAAAGTAGGAAGTGCTTCATTAACATTTACATTCATTTTATACCATATAACAATGTTAAATCAGTTATTTACACATTATTTTTGCATTCATACTTAGAATTATTTACAAGCAATCAACATAAAAAAACTTAACTAAACAATTCTATTTTCTTATTTTTTCTTTTATATTTAACTTCCATCACCCTTCCACAATCATCTTCTTACTTAAGCTAATACATCAACCTCTTCCATTTTCTTATCTTTTTTTCACAACACCAGTATTGCCACAGTACTTTATTCCATATATCAATATCACATTTCTTTACTTTATCATACATCCCATATAATATCATATCTTTGTTTACAATATTTAAAACTTTCCCATTTACATAATAATTTCCCAAAATCCTTTATTCTTTCTGTAGTCCAAAAAACAAAATTTTGTTGCTTCTTCTATACTACAATGACACAGTCAACATGCTTTCTTTCCTCTGTCACCTTATATTTCTTTTACCCTTTCATTGGTAACTTGTCTAATAAAATTATCTAAAAAAAATCAGCTGCTTTATAAAAATCTGTCAGACTTTTTTCTTCTGCTGATCTTTTTCACTTATTGTAATTCCTTCCATGGGTACACAAGAAAAATAAATATCTTTTTTCTAAAATCATATCGTACCATTCTTTTATTTTCCCATCAACCTCACTTACTTTTAATTTCCATAATTTCATTATTGTCATATTGTTTTCTTCCTTCCTGACTTTTTTTCTTTGCTTTTCCCTGTTTTATATATGTCATATAACATCTTACCTCTCATTTATTTTGTCTTTTAATTATCTCATTACCCAAAAATAAATACATAGATGCTACTGCACTACTTGATTTTTTTTATAAATTCAAACCACCTTCTTCTTGGGAGGCTGAGAAATTAAGCAACATGTATTTGGTTAGCCTATAGTGGATTTGGAAATGTGAGTGCACTAGGGTATTAAATAATAAAATAGATACACTAGATCACAGCTGTCATGAAGTAATTGGACTTCAAATGCAGAGTGACTTTTAATGTAGACTGTTGGAAAATTTTTGAAAATTTACTTTTTCAATTGAAATAACATCATTTATTTCAAACTGTTTTTTTTTCATTATCATATGTTTGTAGATCTTATTTTATATTGTATTGACAGGACTTTCAATAAAGCATTGCTCTGTTTATTATTTTAAAAGTCTGTGTTTATTATACTGCTTTTCCCTGATTACTTTTATAGCTTCATTGTTAAGTACTAGTCTAGTGTTTAAATAGCTGGCAAATAATAAACCTTATTTGGATTATAGCTGCAGATGTCTGTTTATTTTTTCTTTCTTTCTTTTTTTTTTTTTTTTTGTTTTGTTTTTGGTCACATCTTCCAAAGAAGTGGTGCCTTCTAGCATTACCATAAACCACTTCAAAGAAGTATGGGAGACAGCAGTGAAAAAAAGCAAAAGGATTTTATTGATCCACGTGTTCAAAAATACCAATTTCATGCTTTTTTCCTTCCTACCATACAGGACTTCATCAGAACTGGTGACAGACAAACTAGCACTCCTTAAATAACCTGAAGTCATAAAAGTTGTGGTTTTAAAGCTACCACATACATTTAAATTGATCTATAAACCATCCACAAAAAATTGTCATAAAACCAGCTGAACATTTAACATTAGAGACATAATAAATAGTTACTTTAAAAAGAATGTTACAAAACATTTCATTTTTTACTAATAAGTATACTTAAATGTAAGATTTTTCAAAGTTTAGCTGCAGAAACTTTTAAAGAAACACCAGACAACTTTTACGTTTGACTCTTTCATATTTATAAAGAAATAATTGTGAATGTTTCTTACAGTTTAGCTGCATTAATTTGGGGAACTGGACTTACTGATAGGTGTTCATTTAGCCCTAGCAGTGTACAGGCATTTTACTAGAATTACAATAATAATTCTTTATACTCCAGTTTATTCTCCCAAGCACTTCCCCTGAGCTTAAGCAGCAGTGTTTCAAGAACAGCAAACAAAAACATTTTGAAACTTTTACACATGGTAAAATGTTTAAGACTGCATTATTTACATTCTCTTTTTCAATATTGTGAAGGTCTTCATAAATTCTTTTATGAAACAACCTTTCAGTTTTTCACTCATAAAAAAACTTGAACAAGTGTTACAAATGGCAAGACAGATCAAAACCTTACTTAAGCAATTCCCCTTTTGTGGAGAAATAACCATTCCATCAACATTCTTCAAAATCAATTTGTGGTCAGTGTAAATGAATGGACATTGTTTTCAATGTCCACGTTTTTGTGTGCATTTCATAGGACCATAGGAGGTTACTAAGCTAATGGCCTTGGGGCCCTTACAAGTCCAGCCAATAGTTTATCCCTAAAAAAGAAACTTCAGTCAGCACCTGTTGCCTCTGTCAGTGAGGGACAAAGGTGGAAGACCTGGGACAAATTTGTGGATTCCCAGCCACTAATCAAGGTTGTGCTTGAAGAGGGTTTGTGAGGTACTCTGTTTGACATGTATGGGAAGTCTCTTCCAGAGACAGGGCAGCCCTTGGGAGACAAATCTGTCTCTCCAGCAGGTTTTGTTGATGTTGCATATTAGATTTAGGCCTATCAAGTGGGTAATGCATGAGGAGTTATACTTATGGATATTGAGCATCTCTAGTAGGGCAGGGTCCGATATTGCCCTGTAGGCGAGACACAGATCACCTCTGAGCAATCTGTATGATACCGAGTAGAGTGATAGTGATTTGAGTCTGTCCACATATGACAGGTGTTAGAGGCCATGGATTCTCTTTGTGAGGTACTTCTGTGACCATTCCAGTTGGTGCAGGTGTTTGGAGAGGTACATACCAAACAGGGCGTTATACTCCATTATAGGTCTAATGAGGGAGGAGTACAGAGAGGTAATAACCTCCTTTTTTTCTGGATGCAGTCCCTTTACTTATGAGATAAACCAAGTAAAAGGCTTTTCTGACCACCACAAAATGGTTGAATGTGAGATTGTTGTCAACCTGAGTACCCAGGTCTCTCACCACAGGTTGTGTGCTTAGGGGGTTGCCGTTGATGTGGTAATCAGAAGGGGCCATGTTTTTGCAGACTAGTCTGATAATACATTTTTTTGCATTTAACTTACGGCCATGACTTTGGCATCAGTTAGTTGCAGCTGTGAGACCCTCTTGCAGTATGTTAACATCATTTGGGGAGTGATTGACACCACCCAACTTACAGTCATCCACAAACTTGGTCAGCCACAGGCCCTTTGTCTTTGCCTGGACCACTGACAAGTAGATGCCAAGCAGTAGGGGTCCCAGGACAGATCCCTGGGAATACCATTAGTGACAGGTCTGCTGTTGGAGGTGTTGGCACCTATTTTGACCTTGTGGGTCCTATCTGTGTGCCAGTTGGCCACCCATCTGATGAGATAGGGATTAACACTAAGTTGTGTTAGCTTTTTGATGATGCTCAAATGAGGAATTGTGTCAAAGGCCTTGGCCAGATCAAGGTAAGTTGCATATATACTGAATTTCCCTCATCCAGGGCCTTACTGACAGTCTCAAAGAAGTCAACTAGGTTCAATAGGAAAGATCTGCCCCGACAAATCCAAACTGGGTGGGGTCAAGTGCTTGGAGATTGCCTATGTCCTTGTTTATGAGATCCATAATAATATGCTACATGGCTTTACAGATCAGACTTGTCAAGCTAATGGGGTGATCGTTTCCCAGGTCAGTAGTAGCACCACTTTTGTGCAAGGGGATCACAATGGTGGTTTTCCAATCTGCTGGAATGAAGCCTGCAATTAGGCTGTGGTTGAATAGGGTGCTCAATGGTGAAGCTGGTTCTTGCTGAAGATGGTGCACAATATAGCCTGGGATACTATCAGCTCCCATGGAACCTGTGTTCTTTGCCTTGGATAGGACCTTTAACACTTGATCTACAAAGATGTGAGGTGTGGGACAAGTATTGGGGATGTCAAATGGGCCTTTTGGCTGGATAGGGAGGTGAAGTTGGCACTGAACCTATCAGCTTGCAGGTTGGCTAACTCAGCAGGATCAGTGTTAAGTGGTATCATTAACTACTAATTCAGAGCAAACTTGGGCTTTGCCATGGAGGTTCTTAAGGTAACTGAAGAAGGACTTCTGGTTTCACTTTGTTTTGGAGGCTAGTTTCAACTCATAATTGGCTTTGGAGGTTTTCACTAGTGATCTAATTTGCTTGTTGAGATGGAGAAGGGAGGTTTTCCAATTTGGAATGTGTTCCTTTTTACCCTTGGACAACCGTTTCTTCCTTTTGTTGTAAAGCCTGTTGATAGAGGATGTCCACCAGACAGGTTTGTGTTTACTTGAGTAGCAGGTTTTAGTTCTGTTGGGTATGGCTGAGTCCATGCAGTTGCACAGGTGCTTGTATACTGCAATGGTGTGCTGTTCAGCATAGTTGTCTGAATTCTCTGAGGGGGGTGGTGGTTTGAAGCTGCTGATATTCTCCCTTAGAAGGTTGTAGTCAGCTTCTGAGAAGATTTTTTAGCCTGGTTATGGCTGGGGAGGGGATGGGTGGGATAGAAACTTTGAATGAGACAGACTGATGATCTGATCTCATCAGGGAAGAACATACTATATGAGTGGTGCAGCAGTTGCCCATGTTGGTGAGAAACAAGTCCAGAATGTTATCTTCCCTTGTGGGGGATGAGATCAGCTGGTCTAGTGTGTTAGAAGTGATGAAATCATGGAATCATTGGGTGAGTACATTAGTGCAGGAATAGTTCACCCAGTCCATGGTGCAGTAGTTAAAGTCACCAAGGATCAGGGTGTTAGGGGTTTCCTTGATAGAGTCAAGTAGGTCCAGATAGGAGGAGTGGGTGCCCTGAGTCATGGGGGGAGGTCTATAGGTGGCTATACCTTGGATGGGTGTCTTGCCAACTGTCAGTTGCATCTGGAGTAATTCCAGTGTGTCACACTGGTAAACCAGTCTGGAGGTGTACGTGTCCTTAATGAAGATAGAGACTCCACCACCCTTTGTCTTTCTGACCTCATTTTGGGGTCGGAAAGTGTGGAATGAGGTATAGCCTGGTAAGGCAGGGATGCTCTTTGAAGTCCTGAACCATGTTTCCATGATTGCACAGACATCTGCATCTGCCAGTGTGAGCAGAGCCTCCAGTGAGTGCATTTTCAGGTTAAGGCTCCTAGCATTGAATAGCCTTGTCCAAGATCCGGAACCCCAGGGGTGACAGGTGGAGGTCATCTCTGGCAAACCATCAAGGCCTGTCAATCATGTCATCCCAGGCAGACAGATACTGGATCTCCTTGGAAAGACACCAGAAACTAAGCCAGTTGTTGAAGTCAATCATTTTTTGTTGATATTGTGGTATCATTCTTGGTGAAGGTAGGATGCTGCTTAGGGCTAGGGTCATACCTGCCTGGAGCACATATTCTGAGAGCTGAATTGTGTCTCTCTTCATATAGTCCAGGGAGGTATGCCTCAAATCATTCACACCAACATGGACAATGACAGAGTCATACTTGCACCTGTTGTGGAAAGACTAAAGTGTGTGTGTGATGTGGTGGATTCTAGCACCTGACAAGCAGCTGACTGTGACCTTCTCCTTGTTGATTCTGGTGAGGGGGATACCAGTGTGTCTCACTACTTGAGTCACCAATGACTAGTATGTTTGGTTTACTGTTACGCCTTATGGCTGCATTGGTTTATTGTTATGCCTAATGGGCTGTGTTTGTGAGACACTGGTGTGTTGACTACTGTGTGTGATGTATTGGTGCTGTGTGTGGAATGTTTGTGAGTATGTTTTGAGGGTCTGTGTTGTTTAGGTAAGTTTTTGTTGAGGTCCCCTGCATAGGTGGGTTTGTGACTCTATGATGTGGGTGATGTGGTGTTTGTGCTGGCAATTTCCTCTTAGTCAGGAGTACTGACTGTGGTGTGAGAGAGCATGGATTCCAGCTTACTGATGTAGATGCATTTCTTGCAAGTAGAGGAATTATGTGTTAGGAAAAGGGGACTGTCCTTGAACATGAGGTAGTTGCTACACTGTCTCAGTATGACCATGTTGACCAGGATGCCAGGTTAAACTGATGGGAATTGACTAGACATAGTGTTCTGAATACTTGGCAGACTTATGAAGAGCAGGGTTTGATAAGGGTTTGTCAACAAAAACCCTAAATGTAAAATAACACAAGTGCTAAAACCAAAACTAAGACACTTAGAATAGCAGACAAATTTAATCAGGCTACAAACAAGCAGTAATAAGTGCAGAATAAGAGCACTTGAATGCTTAAGAGCACAGAGAACAGCAAACTGAGGTAACAAAGAAGGTAAAAGACAGTTACAGTAAGAGCAGCTGAATAAAGTATAAATATATTTTTTATAGTAGAGAGGTTGGAAACAGCAAGATTAAGAGACTACAGGGGTTGTCCTTCCCAAATGCTCTATCTGTACACAGTAGATAGAGTTAATGAGATGGGACTGATAGGAGTGTCTGAAATCAAATAAGCAAGGGGGTAGTCCTTCCCAAATGATCTCACTGTACTCAGTTGAGTGAGCAAATGGGATGGGTCCAGGAGGAGGAGTGTCTAAACACAAATTTACAGCAGGAGTGGGTAATTCCAAAGCCACCAAGATTAACACCACAACAAGGACAGGGTGGGGTGGTGGGAAACTAACTGCAGAGAGACAGAGAGACCAAAATATTAAATTAATATTCAATGAAACAAATAAATAAAATGCAGTACTATCACTGAATCAAGGCAAGTGCAAACAAAAGTGTACTTAAATCAGCTTGTATGTCCAGATGATTGCAGGTAGATCACAGCCAGACAAGCACCTCAGATAATGAGCACAAATAAATGCACAGAGGCGTGACTAACACTATTATAAGGCAAAGAGAAACCTCTTAGGCTAACAGTTAAACACAGAACTTCAAAGAAGTGATGCAATCCCCAATGAAACTAGGTGGCTTACACTTCTAGCTGCTAACTGCAGAGAGACAGAGAGACCACAATATTCACTTAATATTCAATGAAACAAATAAATAAAATGTAGTACTATCACTGAAACAAGGCAAGGGCAAATGAAAGTGTACTTAAATCAGCTTGTACATCGAGATAATTGCAGGTAGATCACAATTAGCAATTGATTACTCTGTTACCCTATACTTTTTCTTTCTTTTCAATAAATTGTTAACATTGTCTGAAGTCTTAAATACAAAATGGGTGTTTTCAAATACAATTTATAAAATTGTACCATTTGCCTTAAACATATTCCAATTCTTGGTGATTATATTCTTTACTGATGAGCTACCGGAATTATACTGCAAAACAAAGGACTTATCAAAATCTCTTTACAAGTTCTGCCATATCCCTAAGTGACACATCAGCAAGCCATTTCTGTAAACCCACACCCAAGACTGGTGGTAAATCAACTTTCCTCATCTGTTTAATTTCATCATTATTGTCCAACACCATCTTTTTGTGGTATCCTCTATCTGAAAACATTTTTACTAACTTCTCATTCTCAAAATTTAAAAGCCCTATTGTCAGAAACCATTCATGTTAATTGAATGACTTGTCCTTTGAGTATGCCCTTCTTCAACTTATAAGGGTAGAAACTTGTAAAGTATATGTAACTATTACTAAAAGTGGACTTACGGTAGATGTTGAATGAATAGTTCCCATCAAACATAGAAATACTTGTGTCTAAATAATTGACCATGTACTTAACAAAATGGTGAGTAAATTTAAAAAAAAAAAGTTGTCTCTTGTGGATCATTTCATCCAGATATCTTAAATACAGGGCACACTATTTGTAATAATCAGAGTGGAAAATTTATTTTCTCTCCCTGGCCATCATCATTAAATTTGAGAGCACTGGAGCATAAGCAGTCCCCACTGACACACCCTTACTCTGCTGAAACGTCTGTCCCATAAAATATATGACGTTATTCCCTAGGACAGCCTCAGCACATTCCATAATTACTTCAATATCATAGTCACTCAAAAAGTCAAAGCTCAAAACTGCTTCATGAACTGAACTAATTCGGTCATCTTGAGAGGTACAAGGAAAACGATCAAGTCAAATCAATAGTTAGAACCTCAACCCCTTCATTGAATAAGTTGTCAGTTAGTCTACCCAGAAAGTTCCAGGAATCTGTCAGAATGTCAAACATAAGAAACCACTAACAAACTCCAACCACTGTAGGCTTCATTATCTACAGCAGTGTAAACCTAAGTGCATTCGTCTTATGAGTAAGACTTCATCAGAGTGTCAAGACTTACAAGTTAAAACCATTTATAGCAGCAGACAGTTAGAACCAACCAATAAAAAGGTAATTGAATAAATACAATCAAGTTAAAAACATATACCAGACTGTGAGATGCATCTAAATAAATGCTAACAAATATAAATATAATAAACATGTAAAAGACTTATACAACCCTTTGGCAATCTTAGAACACATAAAAACAATGACAACAATACAAAAATAATTTTGTAAAATAAGGTAAAATGGGTGAATAAAAATGTACGTATGTATATATGTGAATAAAATGAATGAAAATGTATATAAAGATGTGTAACTATAAATATAAATGTAAAAGTATATATATATATATATATATATATATATATATATATATATATAGGTCTACTTTGAAACATCTAAAACCTATAACATCTAATTTCATAACATTGAGACCAGAACATCTAAAACCCAAAACATCTAAAACCCATAACATCGAATTTCATCCTTTTCGCAAAATCCACAATCATCTGACCTTCTGCATTCCTCTCCTTAACACCATACCTACCCATCACTTCCTCATCCCCTCTGTTCACTTCACCAACATGCCCATTGAAGTCCGCTCCAATCACTAGTCTCTCACTCTTGGGTACACTCACCACCACTTCATCCAACTCACTCCAAAATTTTTCTTTCTCATCCATCGCACACCCAACTTGTGGAGCATATGCACTAACAACATTCATCATTATACCATCAATTTCAAGCTTCATAAACATCACTCTATCAGACACTCTCTTCACCTGCAAAACACTCTTGGCATACTGTTCCGTTAGGATAACCCCTACCCCATTTCTTCTCCCATTCACACCATGATAGAACAATTTGAACCTGCCTCCTATACACTTGGCCTTACTTCCCTTCCATCTGGTCTCTTGCACGCACAATATATCAACCTTCCTTCTCTCCATCATATCAGCTAGCTCTCTCCCTATACCAGTCATACTGCCAACATTCAAAGTTCCTACCCTCAGTACTACACTCCTAACCTTCCTCCTCTCTTCCTGCCTTCGGGCATGCCTTCCCCCTCCTCTTCTTCTTCGGCCAACAGTAGCCCAATTTCCACCAGCACCCTGTTGGCTAACAGTACTGGTGGCGGTCATTGTTAACCGGGGCCTTGACCAATCTGGCATGTAAATATGAAATGTTCTCCTTGTCAGTAATTTGGCAGAGGTTTTACGCCGGATGCCCTTCCTGACGCAACCCTCCCCATTTATCCGGGCTTGGGACCGGCACAAAGAAATGCACTGGCTTGTGCATCTCCAGTGGCAGGGTTTTATATATATATATATATATATATATATATATATATATATATATATATATATATATATATGTGTGTGTGTGTGTGTGTGTGTGTGTGTGTGTGTGTGTGTGTGTGTGTGTGTGTGTGTGTGTGTGTGTGTGTGCGTGCGTTAAGCCTCAATTGCCAACAAAGTTCTTCACAATCTAAGGTAGTTTCAGGGTTATCTGAACTCTGTCAATAACAAAAAATGTGAGTTTTTTGAAACTTGAACATTGAAGAAAATGATGAAACAAGGCATTTGCCATTTTTCTTCTTCTTTATATCATAGATATGTTCGATAATACTGTCTCTCAACCTTCTTTTTTTTGCCAACATAAAATGCATTGCAAGAGAGAGACATAGCTAAATACACTAAATGTGCCGTATTACATTTAACCTTCCCTGGACAAAGGATGGATCTTTTGTAATTATGTACTATAGCATATGGACCTACATGTATATACCTACACATTTACACATTTTACAATATCCACATCTTTGCATCAAACTGTGACTCCAAGCTACTTTCCCCATCCCTGACTCCAAACTGCCCTTAATATTTTTGCAACGAGAATAAGTAATAATGGGATGTGATCCCAAATACTTTTTCAACTCATCACTGAATACAATGTCCCAGTATTTCCTAACAGTGCTAACATACTGATGTGTAGTGTTACTAAAATGGATAATCAAAGAAAAGGTATTATCTGTCAAAAGTTGGGCACTCTGTGGGAGTGCAGAATGACTAACCCTTGATCCCTTCAAAACAAGTGAGAAGAGGTCAGGCCTATGTTGTGTTACTTTGGCTTTGATGTCATTAAGAAACTCCATCTGGTATCCCCTATCCAAGAACAAACCTATCAAGTGCTGTAACTCCTCACTAAATTTATTATCATCTGAAATAAGCCGTGACGCCCTGACCATCTGACCCTTCACTACTGATTTCTTCTGAAAGCGAGGGTGACAACTATCAAAGTGTAGATATGGGTTGGTGAAGGTCTCTTTTCTATAAATAGTAGAAGTGCAAAAGCTATTTTTTGAATCTTTAAGAATGTGTTGGACCGTGTTGAAAATTGGTTTTAACAATCTATCAATGTACACTGCAAATTGTATATTTTGAACCTTGCCTTGCTATAGTAAGTCTGGAAGGAGCACTGTAAATACTTTTATGCACCTTCAGTATTCTAAACATAGTTGGAATCACCAGATGTGGATTACTCGAAAAAAATTGTAAATGGGTCCATAAACAAACCCTGATATAACCAATTATAAAATAAAAAAATGATAATTAAATGCACTGTGTTATATTTTATTTTAGTTCTGATGAAGTCCAGGCATCATGGCGGTTACTTTGCATTTCATAGCATCAAAGATTGCAACAACACTAATTTCACGAACTTTAATCATACCTCGACTTAAGAATGGAGTCCATTTCTGTCGTTTTATTAGAAACCCAAAAAGACTTGAAGAAATTAAACCCAAGCAGTTCACTGGTGAAACAAGTAAGTCTCAAAGAAAATATGAAAGAGACAAAGATAAAAATATATTAAATGAAGGGCTATAGCTCATCATTATCAACTCCATTTTCCCATTTTTCTACATAGTTCATAGTTCATAGGTTAGTACTAGGCTAACTGCCCTTGCGAGCCATTTTAAGCCTAGCCAATTATCCCTTGTGAGACTCAAACCCTGCACCTTCTGTTTGTAAGGCAAACACCTTAACCATTAGGCCACCCTCCCAACCCTATACAGGTAAGTAAAACTTACTTAAACAAACCTCAATAAACACACTTTTGCAGGGGGGGTTGCCCCCCTGCACTCCCCATGTGGGTGGCTGTGCCCCCCACACACCCCTTCTTATATATACCAACTCTGAGATCACACTACAGTGGGAAAAAGGATATATTTCTTCTTCCCGACGATCACCCTGCTGGCCAAGGAAATACATTCGGCATTCTGTATTTCGATGTTTATGTGTTTCACTGTTTCAGCTGTTCGGTGTTTACGTGTCGCGGTTGTATTCGCGGTTTTGAATGTTCAGTCTTTTAATATAGACCTCACTTTGCTACCTTCTTTGACAGTCATTCATGCCTGACTGTCACAAATTTTCCCTTATGCAGTCCATCTTAATTCTTTACTGGATATCCTTGTTTTGAGACTGCCGAGATTTCCATACAGGCAATTTATTTATTTGGCCTAGGGAATCAGCTAGGGTCGCGCCCCATGTTATACCTGCTACCAATAATATTTTATCACAAGGAGGAGTGTCTAAGAGGAATGAAGCAACAACATCCCATGTAAGGGGTAGAACTTCTGTTGCCACACAGAATGGCACCAATGTCAAGAAAAACAAACGTAATATTCATTCACCAGAAGTAATGGCTATGTCTTCAACTTTGTTGGATCCAGGAAGTGATGTCCACCAAAAAGAACAAGCATGTACCAGTTTGAATGATACTGCATTTTTTTACTTCTTCCCACTGCCTTTCAAGGAACTGCAAACATAGCAGAGGAGTTTGAGCTGAGGGGGAAAGAGACACAAGTCATTGGAAGAAGGGAAACACCAGCTACAACAACAGACAAGGACTTGGCAAACAGTGAGTGTGACTTAATAGTTAATATTTCGAGTTACATATTAACCAAGACTGAAAGATCCCTGTTGAACAGAGATCTATAGTTTATACTGGCAAAAAACACGGACATTGTTGACTTTATTATTGATATAAAATGTTTTATCAGAAATGTAGCATTGAACTTTTACATAATGACAATGGTGTTAATCCTTGTAGCACATTCAAATGACCTAGTACTTTCATACCCCCTAGCCATCCATTTTTGGAGACATTTGAGAAAGCTTGTGAAAGAGATTTGAATGAGTTGTATAATAATGGTGTTAATGGTAGAAAACATGATTTTTACAATTTGGATAGAAGTGAGTTTGAAGCACTGAAGAGTTTACAGGCAAATCAACATATTGTCATCAGTCAGGCCGATAAGGCGGGGGCTGCTGTTGTTTTTGATAGTGATAAATATAAGGAAAAAATGTTGCTAATGCTTGATGATGTTACCACATATAAATGCTTAACACATGAACAACTTAATAAGCTAATACGAAATGTTCATAGTGATCTATATGATCTGCTTATATGTAATGTTATTGATGCAGGTTTATATAGATATTTTTTATAGAAAATCCATGTGTCCCCATGATTTGCATAAAGTACATAAAACTATTAGTGATCCTCCGTTGAGATCCATTGTCTCTAGCAAGGGGTGGTTAACTGAAACCCTCTCTATCTATATTAAAAACATTTTAAAGTTGATTGCTAACAAGATTGTGACTATTACTAGAGATAGATAATATTTCTTGGAGAATTTTTCAACATATGTGCCTTCAGATAAATATAACCCCAATGTTTTGTTAGTCACTCTAGATGTTAAAACCCTCTTCACAGCTATTCCTAATGAAGAGGGTCTTGATTATATTAGACTCCTTTTGGCTAAGGCAGGGACTTCCAATTATAACATACTAAGGAGTACCCTTTTGTTAGACTTAGTATTAAGTAATAATGTATTCTTTTTTGAGGATAAATATTTTTTATAAGTGAAAGAGGTAGCAAACATAGTCATGGAACATTGGGAGGCTGAGTACATACATAATACGGAGTATGCTAAGTTCATTCCATACTACATAAGATTTGTATATGACGTCTTTATGGTTTGGGATGAACCATTGGATGTTTTTGAGACTTTCTTAGATTATATTAATGGGAAGACTCCTTTTTTGGAGTTTGTTGCCAATAGATCGTATGAGAAAATCAACTTCATAGATGTAAGCATTTGGAAAGAAGGTGAAAGAATAGAGACCGGAATGTTTAGGAAAGAGTGCAGGAAAATAATCTCTGAATTCTCTCAGATAGGTTACAGAGGTAAAGAGAATACCTTCTTGAGAGATGCAAGAGTTATAAAACAAAATGAACAAGGTAGGGCCACCAAGGCTCTAAAATCCAATGTATTCCAATGGTAAAACTGAAGGATAAGTACTTTCACGTGGAGTAACCATGCTTCATCAGATCTCAAATGCAAAGTAAAGCACTCAGTTTAAATAACATCACAAAATACTAATTAAGACAAATTAATATAAATTAAAACTCATGAACACATCATTAAACAATTACAATAGTATTGCAAGAAATTCATTTAAAGGGCTGTGCCTCTAGTACAGGCTTAATGCTCACATAGCTATTAAGACCTGGATAAATGTGTGCACGTAGCCTGAATATCCATTTTAGCTCAACAGATTCTAGATAGTTATTAACATTACCTCCCCGTGGATTCTGAAATACAAGTTGCACCACCTTGAAACTGAAACTATGTGTATTAAATTCAGTAATATGTTTGGTCAAGGCATTCTATATATTAAGATTCCTAGTGTCATACAAATGGTTATAAATCGTATCTCTCAGCCTTCTAGAAGTTTTGCCAACATAGAAACATTCACGACAGTTACAGTTAGCAAGATATACTAAAGTACTACTATCACAAGTGGCATGAAATCTAGGAGAAAATTTAAAATTCAAAGTGGGATGACAAAAAGGCTGTATTATGGCTATCACTCTACACATATTGCATCGCTTACAAGGGAAAGTATCAAAACTCAAACTCTTGTCTTGCTTAATACACTGAACGGTATCTTTACATAATAGTTGTTTTAGATTCAAATTAGTTTTATATATAAAGCTCAGTACTTCTCCAACTATATTGGCTGTAGTGGGGTCTATATTTAATACATGCCAATTCCGTCTAATAATTTCTGACATAACTACGTTATCATTGGCATATTTAGTTATGAAACTAACTCTCTTGCCCCTATGTTGCTTATTATTCCTGGGTTGATTTAATGAATGTTCAGAACCAGCTTCTGTAGGCCTCCTATCACTGAAGACATTATTATTAACCTTATCCAGCACCATTCTATTATAACCCCTATCTACAAACAACCATTCTAAAGTATCAATTTCAACATTCAAATCAATTTGATTTTTACAAATCCTCCTCATTCTATGGTAAGGTCCCTTCACTATATTTGGGAACATAAACCTGGGATGCATACTGCTAAATTCGAGCAGATTGTTTTTCCAACAGGGCTTACGAAATAAGGCAGTAGTAAGGGTCCCAGAGTCATCCCTATATACAGTGACATCTAAAAAGTAAACCTTATGCATAGAAGATGTCATAGTGAACCTCAAGAAACCAGTCGTGGACTCTAGGTAATTAATAAAATCATGTAGGCAAGAGAGCTCACCATTCCACAACAGAAATATATCATCCACAAACTGTCTATACAGTTGGACATGAATAATAAGCACTATTAAATAAATGCATATTCTCCCAGTACCACTAAGTTTGTGTAAGAATTCGCACATGGGGTGCCCATAGTGACACCCCATTGCTGTAAATACATTTTGTTGTCAAACATGAACACATTATTGGACAGGACCATATCCAATAATGTGCAAACTAACATCATTTCATTATTCTCTATCGAGTGCATGTTATTCAAAACTTCTCTAATGTCATCCAGGCCATATTCATTTGGTATGAAAGTAAAAAGAATTTTTACATCTAATGTAACCATTATATATTCATGAGAAAAGGATTCCTTAGTGTATAAGTCTAAGTCATTCAAAAACTGAGTAGTATCCTTCAGAATCGTTGGTATTTGCTTTACTATCAGTCCTAATTTCTGTTCTATGTAAATGCACATAGTTTCGGTTGCCCACCCACCACCACATATAAGTCTCATAGGAGCTGGGTGTATAGACTTATGCACTTTTGGTAAACTCTTAATGCATGGAATGAGGGGATGATCTACATGTAAATAATGATACAAACCATAATCTATCTGTCTGCACATTAAAAGGTCATATAAATTATCATGGACCTGTCTAAGGATATCCATAAAATGTAAGTCATCAATAAGAACATAAGTATCAGTAGCTTGCAATAATTCATGCATTGCTTTGTTATAGTCTTTCCTATTCATTAGTATGATTCCCCCCACCTTTATCTGCTGGTCTAATAGCTAAAGCCATGCTGTTCTGCAAAGACCATAAGGCCTTTCTCTCACTTACATTTAAGTTAAAGTAAGAACAATTATTTTTGCTATATAACTGATTATAAATATCCCTTTCACATGCTTTTATAAAACAATCTACATGATACAGCAGTACAGGGTTATACAAGCTTTTATGCTTCAAGGAAAGTTCAGTTTGTTGATCAGAATCTTTATCTTGTAACAGCTTCAAGCTGACATTGCACCCAAACATCCTTAAGTCAGTAAGCAAATCACTCACATTCGTACCTGTTGAAGGAATAAAAGATAGTCCTTTGTTTAAAAAGGAAATCTCAGCCATGGATAATTTATGGTCGGATAAGTTGAAAACCAAATTGTTTATCTCCTGGTCCTTCGATTTATGTTGTTGTTCTCTCCTGAGTGTTTTCTCTTCAGACGGCCCTGATTGCTGGATCTTGACTGAGGCATAGTGTGTGGATGAAGTCTCCTTTCTTGGGGTTTGTTGCCAAAAGATCTTATGAGAAAATCAACTTCTTAGATGTAAGCATTTGGAAAGAAGGTGAAAGAATAGAGACTGGGATGTTTAGGAAAGAGTTTGTCTTTTCTCGGTTAGGGGTCGTCACAGTGGAACTTCGGTCCGCTAATGATTGGCAGTAGATATTTATGGTGCAGAGTTGCCAGCCCAATGCCCAACCTTCAACAAAGGCACACTCATTTACGCATGTCTTTCGAATGCCACTCGACCATGGGGAGGACATGCAGACTCCACACAGAAGGCACTCCAGCCGAGAATTGAACAGGAGGACCTCTTGCTGTGAGGCAACAATGCTGCCGCTGCACCACCACGGCTAATCTGCTACATCATGACAGTATGTATCCTGCCCATGTCTACAGGAATATTGTATATGGTCAAGGACTCCGAGTCTCTAGGCAGACCATCTCAGATGGTGTATGTGATGAGGCCCTACAGAAACTGGAAAGTGAATTCTCCCAGAGAGGTTACAGAGGTAAAAAGAATACCTTCTTGAGAGATGTAAGAGTTAAAAATAGACATGGTAAGGGGAAATCTTTCTTTAAGAGAGATATGAATGAATTAAAACCCCTGCATCAAACAGTAGAGCCCATATGGCATGATGCAAGGATGGTTAAGCCCTGTTCGAATAACAATAGAAAAATACATGACATCATTACTAAAAATTGTGGGATTTTAACTGTTGATGAGAGAATTGGAGCTGTTGTTGGTGCTAAACCTAAATACACATATGGAAATACCAAGTCTTAAAAAAGACTACTATGCTATGAAAGGAACAATCAAGTTAAGTTGCAATCAATTCGGAAAGGGACTGTTCCGTGTAGGAACTGCAATCATTGTAGTTATATGCTGAATAGTGAGACCTTTGAGCACCCTACTCCTCATAAGATATATAGGTTTAACCACTATGTTGATTGCAAGTCATGTGATTTAGTGTATTTAGCTACTTGCAGCAGATGTACATGCTTCTATGTAGGGAAAACAAATAGCACCTTGCGAGACAGGGTAAGGGAACATCTTTATGCGTTGAATAAGGAAGATGAGACTAATGCACTAGCATGTCATGTTTTGAGTAAATTGTTGGTGCTAGAATTGATGGGTAAAAGTCTCAGGTTAGGTGACCTTAAGAATCAAACAGAACAAGCAGAGATAAAATGGATCGTCAGGTTGCAAGCAGATAAGGGGTATGGGCTTAATGACAAAATTTCCCTCAAACCCTTTTTGATTGCTAAACCTTTCAAGCATTGACATATGCTTTTAGTCTTGTTTTTATAAGTATTTTTTACATGTATATTTTTGATACATGTTTTTTATATGGTCCACACACACACACACACACACACACACACACACACACACACACACACACACACATATATATATATATATATATATATATATATATATATATATATATATATATTATATATTTTTTTTTTCCCACATAATCAGTTTTTTATAAAATGGTGATGTTAATATAAGGTTTTATAAATGGAGAGATGCTATACAATAGGATATTACACCATTGTGTTTTATCCTTTGAGTATTTACTACAATGTTACTTTAAGTACTAGAGCAAGCTAATTGAAGGAGGAATATAATTAGATATATTTTATTATTTATATGCAAATGGAATGGTTGATTTTATATGTCTCATGAAGCGTTCAGCAAGGGGTATGGGCTTAATGACAAAATTTCTCTCAAACCCTTTTTGATTGCTAAACCTTTCAAGCATTGACATATGTTTTTAGTCTTGTTATTATATGTATTCTTTACATATATATTTTTGATACATGTTTTTTATATGGTACTTATATATATTTTTTTCCACATAATCAGTTTTTATAAAATGGTGATGTTAATATAAGGTTTTATAAGTGGTTGAGGTGCTATACAATAGGATATTACACCACTGTGTTTTATTCTTTGAGTATTTACTACAATGTTACTTTAAGTATTAGAGTGAGCTAACTGAAGGAGGAATGTAATTGGATATATTTTATTATTTATATGCAAATGGAATGGTTGATTTTATATGTCTTATGAAGCGTTCTGTAAGAGTACGCAAAAGCGCTAACATTTCTTGATTTATTTGTTTTATTAAAGGACTTTGCTGCTTTGTCAATGGTGTCACCTTTGGATTTTATTTCTGTACGTTTTGGATAAACTATTTTTCCAGAGGTGCTTTATCCTTTAGCTGAAACTACTCTTTACCTTTGGTCATTTCTCCTGTAACTCTCTCAGCATTTTAATAATATCTGCTATGACCCCGTCAGAGCTTGCTGCTATCCCTGACTTTATTTTCCTTAGTGCCATTTTTACTTCTACGGTTGGCTCTTCTTTCTCTTACATCATAGACTGTGTTTGGGGCAGTACATATCTTCTCTAGGAATTTCTTCACTCAGAAGCAGCTGGAAGTATTCCTTCCATCTGCCTTTGATGTCCTGTGGGCTGGTGAGCAGATTGTTGCTGGAATGCCTTATGAAGACTGTCTGATGTCTATGTTATCCTTCAGTCTTTGTTTTGTGACTTGATAGTGTTTCTTTTTGCCATCACTTTCCAAAAGCTGGGAGAGTGCACATAATGCCCTATTCTTTGCTATTATGACTACCTTCTTAGCCTCTTTGTTAGCCAACCAGTATTTTTTTCTTAGTGTGGCCCATCTTTTCTATCTTCCACTTTTTTTCCTGCACTCCTTCTTTCTTTTTGTAACTTCCTGGACTCCTGCATCCCATCACTAACTTTTTTATGCACCTTATGTCCATACCTGGCTCAAATGCATAGCCCACAATAGGGTTAATGTCAACAAATTCATTATCTCTTAGTCCTTGGACATATATCAGATTAAAACTTTTTTTTTTGGTTATTCCAATCTATTCCCTGAGAGTTGCTGGTCCAGTGTGTAATTCCCTGTCTTCCATTGTATACTGCAAAGTCACCTGCCTGTAGTAGAGACCAATGTCAAGTTGTAGTGTGCTCTATACCCTATAAAACACTAGGTGTCCCAGCCACTGCATTCGAAATGCAGAAACAGTACTGATTTCTGCCAGGGATGACTGCATTCACAAAGTAAGTAGCACACCACAAAGTCACCTGTTTGCATTTGTGACCATTGCCTAGTTAAACTGCAGTGTCCAATACACCCCTACATCATGCAAGGTTCCCTTTCCACTGCAGCAATCATATAGAAATATTACTTCTGACTGTATTTATAAACTCTCAGGGAATAGATTGGAATAACCAAAAAATATAGAGCAAGCACCGAAAACACAACTTAGAACCCAAAAACAGTTTGAAGTGTTGGCCAAACCTATTTAAATTGTATATTTAATAATTTTAACTGTCAAGGCACCATTGTTTGTATGAAGTCCAATTGTTTTAAAGGATGAAAGCACTTAACTTTGTGTTGCCTTTTTTTCACTTGAATTAAATGGATTGTTTATTTTTGGCCTACGGAAGTGGTGTTTCCAGGAAACAATTTTGCCAACACCTTGAACTGTTTTGGGGTTCTAAGTAGATTGGACTAGACAAACTAAGCCAATTTTCTTTGGCATCTCTTATGCACAAACTTCTAAATGACAGTTTTGTATAGCCAAGGTGTGAGTTTGGATCACAAACTGTATGTTACTTCCTTCTAGATCTCTTTAATTCTCCACAAGATGGGGGTCTGCTAGCCGGGATTCCTAGCAGTCTGTGTACTATAAGTACAGTCTCCACTAAGGTATACAATAAGTATAAAGAACATTCTCCATCTTCATTTAGGTAATAGTGAAAATCATGCAGAATTTCTTGCTTTATTCATTTCAAGGTCACGGGGGAGCCAGAGTATATGAAAATCAGAGAGACTAATTCAGGATAAGGTGACAGTCATTGAACACACACACACACACACACACACACACACACACACACACACACACACACACACACACACACACACACACACACACACACACACACAGCTTATATACCCGTGGAGAATTTGAACATCTGGTGGCTTGCCTAAGGTATTTTTATTAGGATATAGGAACAAACAGGAGTACCAAGTGAGGAAAAAATGCTCAGACATGCATTCTCTGCACAAAAGACAATTCAATTGGGAAATGAATTGGAAAAGCATATATTGCAAGGCAGGAACTCTAACAATTGCAAGACTGTGCCACTCTGAGCTGAAGTTCTAAAATAAAAACACTCCATGGAAAATGCTTATGCTCTGTATGTAGGATGTAAGATGGAAAAGAAGGCGCCAGAGTAGAACGTAGAGAGAAATGCTCATGCATACTTGTAACCCTCCTGCTTTAGAAGCATTAAGTTTTCTTGTCATGCTATTTATTTATTTATTTATTTATTTATTTATTTATTTATTTGCATTTGTTGATAGGGAAAGTCCACTGGGTCTTAGTGACCCGTTTTCAGTGGAGGCCCGGGGAGAAAAGCTCCACAAAAAGTTACATTAATACTAATAGTGAATGAGAGTTTACATTAATAGACACAATTCAGAGTCAGGAAGACACAGGCTTTCATGTGTAACATTCAGTGCACAAGAAAAAAGGATAATGAGAGAGGTAGCAGAGTTACAAAATTATACAGTATATAAGAAAAGCATGACATTAACACATTGGTTTACATCATTAACATTCATTGCAAATAGTTTTCTATAACTTTCAGAGAAGGATTTTAGTAGCTGGGGGGGTGCTTAGGTAGGAGCATGAGAGCGGCATATCCATTTGGAGGTCAGATGAGAGAACAGGTGGGTTTTGAAGTTGTTGTGGTTAGACATGCTGCGTTGTGGGGAGGGGAGAGAGTTCCATAGTTTAGCTATGGTGAAGGCTAGTAGTAGTTGGCCAAGGGGATGAGAGGGTTTGTACACTTGAAGGAGATTTGGGCTCTCGGATCTTAGAGAGCGGGAGGGTGTGTAGGGTGTAAGGACAGAGGTCAGAGATGGACAATCTGCAGGTCTGAAGATGAGCTTGTGTGTGGTGGTAAGTTGCAGATATTTGAGGTAGTTAGGGAGTTCTAGCCATTTGAGGGTGTGTAGAGAGTGGCAGTGATGAGATGAACTTTTGGCGTTGGTTGCAAATTTGCTGATTTTGTGGTAGCAAGTTTTGAGTTTGGAATGAAGGCCTAAATGAAGGTTGGTAAACAGGGGAGCGCCATACATGAGAGATGGGGAGAAGGAAGGCAAATGCAAGTGTTTGTCGGGTGTACTGACTGACATAACGGTTGTGTCTGCAGAGGAGACCTATTTTTTGATGGGTTTTCTTAATAGCTGAGTATATGTGGGAGTCAAATTTTAAGTTTTCATCAATAATGATGCCTAGCAGTTTGGTGGTGGGAACAATTTCCAATAGGGTTTTATTCTGGCTTGTAATGCGGAATAGGTTCCTGTCAAAAGTAGATTTTCTACTGGGAGTAAAAATCATTAGTTTTGTTTTGCTAGCATTTAGGGCAAAGTGATTGGATTTCATCCAGGATTCTGTTTTGGAAAAGGCAAGCTGGGTTTTTTGTAGTAGGTCAGAGGGGGAGGAGGCTGAAAAGATGATGGTGGAGTCATCTGCATACTGGATAATGGAGGCTTCAGGGATGGAGAAGTGGAAGTTGTTGATAAATATGTTAAAGAGTAGAGGGCCTAGTACAGATCCTAGAGGAAAACCGGTGGGTGTGGGTAGAAAAGGAGAGGTAGATTTGTTCCACTGTACTGCTTGTTGGCAGTTGGATAAGTAGCTGGTGAACCAGGCTAGGGTGGAGGGAGAGAGATGTAAGAGTGAGAGCTTGGATAGGAGTAAGGAGTAAGGAGTGGGAGATGGTGTTGAATGCCTTTGAGATTTCTAAAAATAGAGATGATACATATTTGCCCTTGTCTCATATTAGGTTTATGGTTTCTAGAAAGGATAGGAGGGCAGTCATGGTACTGTGGCCAGGGTGAAAACCGTGCAGGGTATGGGAGAGGAGTTTGTTTATGGTTAAAAATTGCATAATTTGTGCATGAATAGTTTTTTCTAGTATTTTTGAGAGAGGTGAAAGTATTGCTATGGGTCTAAAATTGGTTGTGTCAGTGTTTTTGCCACCTTTATGTAGTGGGATGATGTATGCTTGGCACCAGATGATTGGAACATAAGATCCCTGCATTGATCTATTTATAAGTATGGATATGGAATAGGCTATAGCTTCAGCAGATTGCTTGAGGAAGGTGGGTGGTAGGTTTTCTGGTGTGTTACGGCAAGGTTTTAGCTTGAGGTGGAGCCTTTTTATTGTGTTTGTGGGGATGGGTTTTAGGCTGAAGGGGGAGGTAATAGGAAATTGACTGGTGGGGGGAGGGGGGAGGATGGTGGGTCAGGGAAGGAGGAGGATAGTTTTGCTATGCAATCTATAAAGAATGTGTTGAAATTAGTGGCAGTTTCTAGGCTGGTAAGAGTTGGATCAGGGCATGGGTTGCTTTTGTTGCCAGGGTGAAGGATGGAGGAAATGGAGGTCCAAAACCTTTTTGGATTGGATGAATGTATAAATTGAGGTTTGCTGTAGTAGTTTTTGTGATCTTTGGTTATTTGTTTTTTGGCTAAGTTCCGCAGTTGTTTGAATTCTAGGAAGGAGCTGGAGTTGTTTTGTTTTTGGTATTGTTTCCATTTTGTGTCCCATTGATGCATGATAGCTTTAGTTTCACAGGATAGCCAGGGGTAGAGATTAGCTTTGGTTCATTTGGATCTGAGGGGGGCTAGTTGGTTTAAAATGGTAAGAAATGTTTTATTGAAGAGGGATACTGCGCTGTCTAGTGGGAGAGATTTTAGGGGTGACTAGTCAGTGTGTTTCAAGCACTCTGAGAATAATACTGGGTTAAAGGAAGCTAGGTTGCGGGTTTGGTTGTATTGATGATGTTTATGTGGGGGGAGGATATGCGGTCAACGTAGGCTGGTATGTGGTCACTGAGGGGATCAGGTAGTATGCCAGCATTTGAGGCAAGGTTAGGATGGATAGTCAATATCCAGTCTATGATGGATGAGTACAACTTTATAACTTGTGTTAACTAGCATACACTTTTAGGCAACCACTGTAGTAAAGGCCATGTAAATGTATATTGAGGTTGCGTGATGTATTTTGGTCAGTTTACTCTCAGCCCTTTTGCCTAAACGGATGTGGAAACATACGGAACTCAGCTATTTTTTTTTTTTTTTTTTTTTTAAAGCCGTCATGCATAACTGAATGCTCTATTGTGATAATTAATAAACTCCTTTGACAAATGTGAACTGCTGAATGTATGTATATGCTTCTGGTTCTGACTGTAAGGGAACTGTTATATCTTTCTGTTGTTTGGTTTACGGTTTGCTACTACATTTACTGCTCTGTGCCTCCTGGCTCTACCCTACTACCAACACTCATCTCTTTCCACCTTTTTCCATGCCCTCTACTTGTTTACCTATCTTAAAGCCCTGTGAATGCTAACCAACCTCTCTCTCTCTCTCTTTTCACAGCTTGCTTCCTCGGGTGCCCTCCCCCACTCTGCAAATAATATTGCAGGGAACACCCCCCTACAAAGGAAGATTACCTTGGATTGCCTGCTCTAATAAAGCGTGGTTTCCTCTTCTAAAAGAAAGAATACCATATAACAACTAAAATAAAAAATACGGAACTCAGCGGATCCTACAGGTAGCGTTCCCATCCAAGTGGTGGCTCCCTGATTCGCAGCCCTATTGTTCCCTGTATGAGAGGATACAATTAATCCCCTTACAGACTCTGAAGGCTTTTCTACTGTTTAAACATACAGGTTGTTAAATAATAGTACCGTTTGCCTTCAGTAGCTCTCTGCCTTTTAGGATCCAAGGTTATACTTTTACAAGTGTTATTAGCTCTAGGTCTTAGACTTCACCAAAAATTAAATTGGACTTGCAACGGACTTATATTTGGTGCCTGAAAATCATAACTAAAGCTTAACAAGGCTGTAAATTGGTGCCTGTAAAGTACTAATTCAAAGCAGAATAAGGCTGTATAGCCTGCTGAATTTCCCCAAAAAATAAAGAGCTATCTACCTTTGTTGAGTGTGTAGCCAAGCCCGCGAAACCCTGCTATATTTCATTACTCCTCCCCCACAAGCGAGGTTTCAAATAAGACTTCAGTTACCCGCCATTTCTAAAACCTGAGAATACCTGGATCCTACAGGTAGCGTTCCCATCCAAGTGGTGGCTCCCTGATTCGCAGCCCTATTGTTCCCTGTATGAGAGGATACAATTAATCCCCTTACAGACTCTGAAGCGAGTACGCCGCTTTTCTACTGTTTAAACATACAGGTGGCTCCCTGATTCGCAGCCCTATTGTTCCCTGTATGAGAGGATACAATTAATCCCCTTACAGACTCTGAAGCGAGTGGCTCCCTGATTCGCAGCCCTATTGTTCCCTGTATGAGAGGATACAATTAATCCCCTTACAGACTCTGGAAAGTTAGCACGCTTTTCTACTGTTTAAACATACAGGTGGCTCCCTGATTCGCAGCCCTATTGTTCCCTGTATGAGAGGATACAATTAATCCCCTTACAGACTCTGAAGCGAGTATGCCGCTTTTCTACTGTTTAAACATACAGGTGGCTCCCTGATTCGCAGCCCTATTGTTCCCTGTATGAGAGGATACAATTAATCCCCTTACAGACTCTGAAGCCAGAGCCCGCTTTTCTACTGTTTAAACATACAGGTGGCTCCCTGATTCGCAGCCCTATTGTTCCCTGTATGAGAGGATACAATTAATCCCTTACAGACTCTGGAAGCGCTTTTTCTACTGTTTAAACATACAGGTGGCTCCCTGATTCGCAGCCCTATTGTTCCCTGTATGAGAGGATACAATTAATCCCCTTACAGACTCTGGCGAAGAGTACGCCGCTTTTCTACTGTTTAAACATACAGGTGGCTCCCTGATTCGCAGCCCTATTGTTCCCTGTATGAGAGGATACAATTAATCCCTTACAGACTCTGAAGCTTAGTACGCTTTTCTACTGTTTAAACATACAGGTTGTTAAATAATAGTACCGTTTGCCTTCAGTAGCTCTCTGCCTTTTAGGATCCAAGGTTATACTTTTACAATTGTTATTAGCTCTAGGTCTTAGACTTCACCAAAATTAAATTGGACTTGCAACGGACTTATATTTGGTGCCTGAAAATCATAACTAAAGCTTAACAAGGCTGTAAATTGGTGCCTGTAAAGTACTAATTCAAAGCAGAATAAGGCTGTATAGCCTGCTGAATTTCCCAAAAATAAAGAGCTATCTACCTTTGTTGAGTGTGTAGCCAAGCCCGCGAAACCCTGCTATATTTCATTACTCCTCCCCCACAAGCGAGGTTTCAAATAAGACTTCAGTTACCCGCCATTTCTAAAACCTGAGAATACCTGGATCCTACAGGTAGCGTTCCCATCCAAGTGGTATGTCTATTTTGAATTCTTGAACTAAAGTATGTATTTCACAGTCTATTTTGAACATCGTTCACTGTAAAATGGATATGTATTTAGCTAATCCTGAATGAGTATCTTACTGTTGTTATAGCGCTAACCACGCTAGAAGTGGTGTAACAGTTTTGTTTTAATGTGTATTTGCTACTCCTGGATGCAGTACTGTAATGTCGCAAAAGCGGCAGTAACCCTTTTAAACTTAATGCTATATCTAATCATGCTTAATAAATTATGCTAGTATTCAACTGCATGCTCGAACATTTGTTAGCGACTTTCTAATAGAGTGGAGGAACCATTGTTTACTGCCTTATGCTCTAATATAGTGGTGTATTTTACATGTAAAGGTATAAATACTACATCTACTGTCTACTGTTAGCGACTTTTAACTAGAGTAGAAGACCAATTGTTACTGCCTTAGGCGCTAGTTGGTTGTGCAGTTTACTTGTACTCAATGTATAAAGATTACATATACTGTCTTTTCACTGCCTTCTAACCTTATTCCTGACCTCCCTCTTTCATCCTAGGTGGCTCCCTGATTCGCAGCCCTATTGTTCCCTGTATGAGAGGATACAATTAATCCCCTTACAGACTCTGAAGTTAGCACGCTTTTCTACTGTTTAAACATACAGGTTGTTAAATAATAGTACCGTTTGCCTTCAGTAGCTCTCTGCCTTTTAGGATCCAAGGTTATACTTTTACAATTGTTATTAGCTCTAGGTCTTAGACTTCACCAAAAATTAAATTGGACTTGCAACGGACTTATATTTGGTGCCTGAAAATCATAACTAAAGCTTAACAAGGCTGTAAATTGGTGCCTGTAAAGTACTAATTCAAAGCAGAATAAGGCTGTATAGCCTGCTGAATTTCCCAAAAATAAAGAGCTATCTACCTTTGTTGAGTGTGTAGCCAAGCCATGAAACCCTGCTATATTTCATTACTCCTCCCCCACAAGCGAGGTTTCAAATAAGACTTCAGTTACCCGCCATTTCTAAAACCTGAGAATACCTGGATCCTACAGGTAGCGTTCCCATCCAAGTGGTATGTCTATTTTGAATTCTTGAACTAAAGTATGTATTTCACAGTCTATTTTGAACATCGTTCACTGTAAAATGGATATGTATTTAGCTAATCCTGAATGAGTATCTTACTGTTGTTATAGCGCTAACCACGCTAGAAGTGGTGAAACAGTTTTGTTTTAATGTGTATTTCGCTACTCCTGGATGCAGTACTGTAATGTCGCAAAGCGGCAGTAACCCTTTAAACTTAATGCTATATCTAATCATGCTTAATAAATTATGCTAGTATTCAACTGCATGCTCGAACATTTGTTAGCGACTTTCTAATAGAGTGGAGGAACCATTGTTTACTGCCTTATGCTCTAATATAGTGGTGTATTTTACATGTACGCAAGGTATAAATACTACATCTACTGTCTACTGTTAGCGACTTTTAACTAGAGTAGAAGACCAATTGTTACTGCCTTAGGCGCTAGTTGGTTGTGCAGTTTACTTGTACTCAATGTATAAAGATTACATATACTGTCTTTTCACTGCCTTCTAACCTTATTCCTGACCTCCCTCTTTCATCCTAGGTGGCTCCCTGATTCGCAGCCCTATTGTTCCCTGTATGAGAGGATACAATTAATCCCCTTACAGACTCTGAAGCTTTTCTACTGTTTAAACATACAGGTTGTTAAATAATAGTACCGTTTGCCTTCAGTAGCTCTCTGCCTTTTAGGATCCAAGGTTATACTTTTACAATTGTTATTAGCTCTAGGTCTTAGACTTCACCAAAAATTAAATTGGACTTGCAACGGACTTATATTTGGTGCCTGAAAATCATAACTAAAGCTTAACAAGGCTGTAAATTGGTGCCTGTAAAGTACTAATTCAAAGCAGAATAAGGCTGTATAGCCTGCTGAATTTCCCAAAAATAAAGAGCTATCTACCTTTGTTGAGTGTGTAGCCAAGCCCGAAACCCTGCTATATTTCATTACTCCTCCCCACAAGCGAGGTTTCAAATAAGACTTCAGTTACCCGCCATTTCTAAAACCTGAGAATACCTGGATCCTACAGGTAGCGTTCCCATCCAAGTGGTATGTCTATTTTGAATTCTTGAACTAAAGTATGTATTTCACAGTCTATTTTGAACATCGTTCACTGTAAAATGGATATGTATTTAGCTAATCCTGAATGAGTATCTTACTGTTGTTATAGCGCTAACCACGCTAGAAGTGGTGAAACAGTTTTGTTTTAATGTGTATTTCGGCTACTCCTGGATGCAGTACTGTAATGTCGCAAAAGCGGCAGTAACCCTTTTAAACTTAATGCTATATCTAATCATGCTTAATAAATTATGCTAGTATTCAACTGCATGCTCGAACATTTGTTAGCGACTTTCTAATAGAGTGGAGGAACCATTGTTTACTGCCTTATGCTCTAATATAGTGGTGTATTTTACATGTACGCAAGGTATAAATACTACATCTACTGTCTACTGTTAGCGACTTTTAACTAGAGTAGAAGACCAATTGTTACTGCCTTAGGCGCTAGTTGGTTGTGCAGTTTACTTGTACTCAATGTATAAAGATTACATATACTGTCTTTTCACTGCCTTCTAACCTTATTCCTGACCTCCCTCTTTCATCCTAGGTGGCTCCTGATTCGCAGCCCTATTGTTCCCTGTATGAGAGGATACAATTAATCCTTACAGACTCTGGAAGCTATCACCGCTTTTCTACTGTTTAAACATACAGGTTGTTAAATAATAGTACCGTTTGCCTTCAGTAGCTCTCTGCCTTTTAGGATCCAAGGTTATACTTTTACAATTGTTATTAGCTCTAGGTCTTAGACTTCACCAAAAATTAAATTGGACTTGCAACGGACTTATATTTGGTGCCTGAAAATCATAACTAAAGCTTAACAAGGCTGTAAATTGGTGCCTGTAAAGTACTAATTCAAAGCAGAATAAGGCTGTATAGCCTGCTGAATTTCCCAAAAATAAAGAGCTATCTACCTTTGTTGAGTGTGTAGCCAAGCCCGAAACCCTGCTATATTTCATTACTCCTCCCACAAGCGAGGTTTCAAATAAGACTTCAGTTACCCGCCATTTCTAAAACCTGAGAATACCTGGATCCTACAGGTAGCGTTCCCATCCAAGTGGTATGTCTATTTTGAATTCTTGAACTAAAGTATGTATTTCACAGTCTATTTTGAACATCGTTCACTGTAAAATGGATATGTATTTAGCTAATCCTGAATGAGTATCTTACTGTTGTTATAGCGCTAACCACGCTAGAAGTGGTGAAACAGTTTTGTTTTAATGTGTATTTCGGCTACTCCTGGATGCAGTACTGTAATGTCGCAAAAGCGGCAGTAACCCTTTTAAACTTAATGCTATATCTAATCATGCTTAATAAATTATGCTAGTATTCAACTGCATGCTCGAACATTTGTTAGCGACTTTCTAATAGAGTGGAGGAACCATTGTTTACTGCCTTATGCTCTAATATAGTGGTGTATTTTACATATGCAAGGTATAAATACTACATCTACTGTCTACTGTTAGCGACTTTTAACTAGAGTAGAAGACCAATTGTTACTGCCTTAGGCGCTAGTTGGTTGTGCAGTTTACTTGTACTCAATGTATAAAGATTACATATACTGTCTTTTCACTGCCTTCTAACCTTATTCCTGACCTCCCTCTTTCATCCTAGGTGGCTCCCTGATTCGCAGCCCTATTGTTCCCTGTATGAGAGGATACAATTAATCCCCTTACAGACTCTGAAGCATGCGCTTTTCTACTGTTTAAACATACAGGTTGTTAAATAATAGTACCGTTTGCCTTCAGTAGCTCTCTGCCTTTTAGGATCCAAGGTTATACTTTTACAATTGTTATTAGCTCTAGGTCTTAGACTTCACCAAAAATTAAATTGGACTTGCAACGGACTTATATTTGGTGCCTGAAAATCATAACTAAAGCTTAACAAGGCTGTAAATTGGTGCCTGTAAAGTACTAATTCAAAGCAGAATAAGGCTGTATAGCCTGCTGAATTTCCCCAAAAAATAAAGAGCTATCTACCTTTGTTGAGTGTGTAGCCAAGCCCTTGAAACCCTGCTATATTTCATTACTCCTCCCACAAGCGAGGTTTCAAATAAGACTTCAGTTACCCGCCATTTCTAAAACCTGAGAATACCTGGATCCTACAGGTAGCGTTCCCATCCAAGTGGTATGTCTATTTTGAATTCTTGAACTAAAGTATGTATTTCACAGTCTATTTTGAACATCGTCACTGTAAAATGGATATGTATTTAGCTAATCCTGAATGAGTATCTTACTGTTGTTATAGCTAACCACGCTAGAAGTGGTGAAACAGTTTTGTTTTAATGTGTATTTCGCTACTCCTGGATGCAGTACTGTAATGTCGCAAAGCGGCAGTAACCCTTTAAACTTAATGCTATATCTAATCATGCTTAATAAATTATGCTAGTATTCAACTGCATGCTCGAACATTTGTTAGCGACTTTCTAATAGAGTGGAGGAACCATTGTTTACTGCCTTATGCTCTAATATAGTGGTGTATTTTACATGTACGCAAGGTATAAATACTACATCTACTGTCTACTGTTAGCGACTTTTAACTAGAGTAGAAGACCAATTGTTACTGCCTTAGGCTAGTTGGTTGTGCAGTTTACTTGTACTCAATGTATAAAGATTACATATACTGTCTTTTCACTGCCTTCTAACCTTATTCCTGACCTCCCTCTTTCATCCTAGGTGGCTCCCTGATTCGCAGCCCTATTGTTCCCTGTATGAGAGGATACAATTAATCCCCTTACAGACTCTGAAGCGAGTACGCTTTTCTACTGTTTAAACATACAGGTTGTTAAATAATAGTACCGTTTGCCTTCAGTAGCTCTCTGCCTTTTAGGATCCAAGGTTATACTTTTACAAGTGTTATTAGCTCTAGGTCTTAGACTTCACCAAAAATTAAATTGGACTTGCAACGGACTTATATTTGGTGCCTGAAAATCATAACTAAAGCTTAACAAGGCTGTAAATTGGTGCCTGTAAAGTACTAATTCAAAGCAGAATAAGGCTGTATAGCCTGCTGAATTTCCCCAAAAAATAAAGAGCTATCTACCTTTGTTGAGTGTGTAGCCCCACTACGCTCGGGCTCTCTTCGCTCCCCTCCCTGCCCCCTATTCCCACCCGCCCCCACTACCTCTACATTTATAGTCATAAAACCACTCCCTCTAAAAACTGGTCCAATCCCTGCTGTTACCAAAATTTCCCCACCCAACCCCTGAAACTCCACCTTCCTTGCATTCTACCTACTCCTGCTCTCTCCCCCTCCTTCTCATTCTCTGAATCATCTATTCCTCTCCATCTATTCTTTCGGTAATAGCATTTTTCTGCAGCCCAATATCACAAGTACTTAAACATGTGGTATTTCTTTCTTCTTCCACTGCTATTAACCTCTTACTTCACAACATCGTATGAAACACAAAACCTGGTATTACTCTCTACTACCACATCAGGGACCAATATAATTGGAAGTAAATTCAATAACTACTTTCATGTTTATGGTACTTGGGAAGAATCAACCTCCTGTTTACTGCTACCTTACCCAACCGCCGCAAATAGAAATAAAACCCCCAAACTCAAACAATCTTACAAAATTTTAGATAAATTCCTAAAACTTATCTCCAAACTTAGACTTAATCTGCTCCCTCATGGTGATATACACCCCAACCCTGGTCCCACCAGCATTGACCAGCAGTCCTCTCCCAACATTGATATTAGTTCCAACCCCATTACTGCCCGTCCTACTAACTCTCTTTTAACCTGTCATCTGAACATCAGAAGCATAAACAACAAAGTACATGAACTTCATGCGGTACTAGTAGACCTTTCCCCTGAGATCTTGTGTCTAACTGAAACATGGTTAAAACCCACAACTACCGATAATGAGATACTAATCCCAGGTTACAATATACATCAGAGACCGAGTTCCCAGGAAAGGAGGTGGAGTAGCCATACTCTATAAATCTGATCTAACTGTATCTATTGATGTTTTGCAACCACCTCAATTTAACAATGCAGAAATACTAATTTCCAAGCTTCAGATTAACAGCAATAAATTTATCTATATTATTTGCTTGTACATTCCCCCAGGAAATAATATAGAAACCCTCGAAAACACCCTTCACTGGATATCAACTCACTTCCCCCAAGAGACCTTAGTTCTCGGAGACTTTAACATAGATTGGAATACCTGTGCCCCCTCAGCTCCTTCCTCACATATTAACCTTTACTCTTTCAAGCAAACTATTAATACTCCAACTAGGCTAGGGAAACCTAACCAGAAGGACAGTATACTTGACTGGGTACTAATAAATAAGCACCCTGATCACTATACATCTGGTACTCTCCCCGATAGTTTAAGTGACCACCACCTCACCTACATCATTAAGCATAAGATAGCCATTCCCATGCAACCCACAATCAGAACTGTTAGAAACAAAAGAAACTTGACTTAACTAAATTACAACTAGAACTATCTTCATGTAACTGGACATTACTAAAACATCTACCCCTAGAGGAAGCTGTGCTTTACTTTAACAAAAAATTCTTAGAAATTCTTAATTTTCATGCACCCACTCGTTCAAAGAAAACCAAAGCTGTAGATGTTCCTTGGCTTTCAAAAGAAACAAGATTGAAAATAAAACTTAGAAACAAGGCGTGGTCTGTCTGGTACTTCCAAACTCCCTTTGGACCAAAGTAAATACAGGCAACTTAGGAATGAAACTAAAAGGCAAATATTACTAGATAAAAGACAATACTATTGTAAATTGCAAACCGACCACCAAAACTGTCCACAAAAATTCTGGGCTGGACTAAATCAACTTCTTCATCCTGGTCGCACTACTACCCCTGCCCCTGCCACACTCATTGATAAATCTGACGATGTCTCCAATAGTTTTAACCACTTCTTCACTGAGACAATACAAACTCTGTCTAATCAATTACCACCTAGCCTTCATACCTCTGACCCTCGAACACTAAAAAATATTCCCTACTTACCTTTCAACCTGTTGCAACTTCCGTTATATGTAAATTAATTAAAAAACTAAAACCCTCCACACTCTCAGCCGACCAACTCCCAGCTGAATATTTGCAAAAAACAGCTGACGTAATTGCTTACCCAGTGTCAATCCTCATCAACCGCTCCTTAGCAGAGGCCATAATTCCCGAGATCTGGAAGATATCATATGTAATTCCTCTCCACAAGGGAGGCACTTCCACTGATCTTTCTAACTATAGGCCCATATCCATACTTTCCCCTTTAGCAAAAATAATGGAAAAATGTGTTCAGAAACAGTTCATGAAACACCTAATGGTCAACCAACTACTGGCTGATACCCAACATGGTTTCAGACCTCTCCACAGTACCACCTCAGCCCTCCTTGTCTTTTCAAATACCATAAACTCCCATCGTAATAATAACAATCTCTCATCAGCACTATTTCTGGATCTGTCAAAGGCCTTTGATATGGTGGATCATAAACTTTTAATCAATACATTGCCTTCACTAGGTCTTGACACCTTTGCTGTACAATGGTTTAGTTCCTATCTATCTGGCAGAAAACAAGCAGTTTTATGGCAGACCAAACTCTCTAAGCTACTACCCAATACATTAGGAGTACCTCAAGGATCTATTCTAGGGCCGCTATTATTTTCCATTTTTATCAATGACCTGCATACAGTTACTCCTAATGCCAGTTGTATACAATATGCAGATGATTCCACGTTAATCTGCTCTGGTACTACCCCTTCAGATTTACAACTGTTAACCCAGTCTACTTTCAGCAAAATAGAAAACTGGCTCTCCAGTCGTCGCCTGATTCTCAACCCAAAAAAAACTAAAATGTTGTTGTTTCTTCCAACAAAAAAGTCCTACCCCATTAACTTTACTATCCAAGCTAAGGATGGGACCATAATTTCTCCTGACCTCTCGACAAAATTACTAGGGGTAACCATAGACAACAAACTAAAATTTGATATACACGCAAACCAAATAATTAAGACCATTAACAAAAAGCTAGGCTCTTTATATAAAATAAAAAGCTTCCTGACTCCCCAAGCTAAAATGGCCATTGCCCAGACTCACCTCCTCTCATCACTCCTGTACTCGTCCCCCTTACTTCACAATATAAGTAAAACTGTAATGAACAAACTCTCTAAATGCTACAATCATATTGCAAGGTTTGTTACTGGGTCCCCATATAGGACCCATCATTGTACCAATTTAGCCAAACTCAACTGGTCTGAGCTTCCTAACCTAATTACTTTCAACCTACTAGTCCTTACTCACAAAATCATATATAACCCTGAATATGCTCCTTCCCTCAAAGCACTACTTCCCCTTTGTAATAATCCCCGCCCATTGAGGTCGTCCAACCGTCTCCTAATCCAAACACTCAAAACTAATAACTCTGCTGGAGACTTCCTTCTCTCCAACGCTGCAGGTAAAATTTGGAACAAACTTCCCATGATATTATATCCATCTCTACTTTAAGTCAATTTAAAGCTAAGCTAAAAACTCATCTGGGCTCAATGCGAAGTTGCCATTGCCTAAACCCGGGATAGTCCACTCTAGTATGTAATAACTGTCTATAACTCATGAATATTCTACATCTCCTTACTATCCTACCCCTCTTACATTTAAAATAAATTAGAAATAATAACTTAGAATGCTCTTATTTTGAATGTATATTTTGCTTCATTGTTTAGTTAAGTGTTTTGTAACCTGTATTTTGGAGCTTTTCTCCCCGGGCCTCCGCTGAAAATGGACATGCATCCAGTCGGATCCTCCCGGTCAACAAATGTAAAATAAAATAAAATAAAATAAAATAAATAAAATAAACTAGTGTGTCTGTATCTTCTTAATATTTGAAGGATTGTCTATTTTAACAGTATCTACCTACAGCGAACACAATAGCAGCCTTCTGCAACCCATTCCCTCACTTCCAGTTTCTTTTACTCTATACTCCCCGAATGCTTCTACTATATTAAAAAAATAACCTGAGGGGATAAACCGATAGCGGAAGACCAACTAATGCTTCTGTTTCCCATCCCCTTTTTGCCACTAGGTGGTAGCATACACCCACCTGAATGGATAGAACACCTTTAAAGGCTTGTCGTGTCACCATAGCATTGCATTGGTATATGTAAATGCTTTTCTTTTATAACAAACTCATATAACCTATAGGGGAATATAACTAATGGCTCTAACCTACAGATACTTTCCTGCTCTGCCCTCTTCCGCAGAAACTGATAGACGCCCTCTGCAGTCCCAGGCTTTTCCCTCAGCACTGTTTTTATTACTTACCCTCTAGCTATAGCACCATTCTGACAACAGAGTCCCAGTAACTGATTGTTTTCTGATCTGTGGACTACTCCTCTTGTGTCTTCCCGCTCCTTTCGCGTTTCAGGCTCACTCCGCTCCCCTACCAACAATAAGCATTAACAGTTCCCTTACAGTCAGAACCAAAAGCATATACATACATTCAGCAGTTCGCATTTGTAATATGTTGTTTTGTCATCACTTCTGTTGACTGGTTAAACCTAAAAGCATCTCCTCATCCCTGCTTACTCACAGTGATGCTACTTCACTTCTTCTACTGTTGTCCCTAGGAGCTTCGTCTCAGAAGTGTAGCACCTTTTATCATTACTACACTGCTTTAATTGCTACTGTATTGTACAGATGCTTTTAAGGGACTCTGTAGCTGAATCTAACACATATATTCTCTTAATGAGTCAGTGTTGTAATCAGTTGCTGGCTATACAATGCATATATCACATTTCACCTATGCAGCCATTTCTGTTACTTAAGTCTACCATTTCTGCAATACCTTATTTTTCTGCATTGGCTGGAAAAGGGATCCTTGGACCAGCTACTATACCACTAAAAAAGCAGATATGGTAGCAGTATTTTGTATACCAAAGTACATTACATAGAATAAGGCAGTCTTATTTTGGCAGCAATATTTATGTTTATCATAAAAACTGCAAACCAAACAAGTGTATTAGATGTATGCCAGGTAAGTTCACTTCCAAGTATATGCCACATCTGTTCAAACATAGAATGCCAAGAACTGTGCCTTGACAAACATAGGTGCCAAGGAGGTTTGTGCCTACCAGCAACTTCTTTGATAAAAATTAAACTGTGGGCACAGCTTCATAGGTAAATATTAAGCAATCAGTCTGCAGCCCACGACAAGCCTAACCAAAAGCTATATATAATTCAGAGATATACCTACAGGGGTATATTATCTATTTATTTATTATGTATTTATTTATGCATGCATTAATTTATGAGTGCATGTATCTATTCAAATGATTATTTTTATTTAACGGTCCAAGTGTGTATTTAATTATTTTATTTCATTTTATTTTAAATGAGAATGAAACACTGTGAAAAAATATCCAAGTTTGTTGAGTGTGTCACTAAAACTTAACATATGCAGAAAACAGTATTATTCTTAACTGTGTATCATGACTCTATACTGAAGTTGTACATCTAGTAAGAGCTCTCGTAAGTCTGTGTTTTCTACACATGCATGTAGATTTTTTTTTTTACTTTACAAAAGAATGGCCATATCAAGTGGAAAAGTAAGAGTTTCATACATGTCTGTAGAGGATGACCTTTAAGTGAACTAGTACTAAGTGAAAGGCACTTTTCTTAAGAAAAGAATTAGACAGCACTGAATCAGTGCCATTTACCTACTACAAAAGGGAAAAAACAGGTTGTGTGGCAAGCTGAAGGGAGAAAAAAATAAAGTACTTTTTCTCAGAGACCACTCATTAAACATGGGATGCCTTATAACAGAGACCAGTCAGATGTGACAATGGAGTCTGTCATGGAAGAGTGCTGTTAGCAAACAAAATTCTCTTTAAGTTGTCAATAGAATTTCTTAGGTTCTTTGCATGACTCACTGAACTGATTTTTGTTTGCTGCTTGACATGATGACTGTTACAGGGATCAAGGATCCAACCACCAGGCAGGCACCAAATCCACCGCACACACTGCTGACATGACCCCTGACATTCACCCATTAACCTAAGTTCTGAGGGCTTTAGCACTTAAGTCATCCTTGCTCTAGACTTACCTTTTGGCCAATAAGAATGCACAGGAGTAAAATTAACTATTTCTTTCTGCACAGACATTTTCCCTTCAAATCTACTTTTTGTAGAATCATCAGTTCATATACAAGAGGCTTTGATGTATATGATGTGACCTTCAGAGACCATAACCAGGTGGGATTCTTAAGTACACATTGAACAAAATGTTCAAAGCAACAACTGTTCTCAAAAGACATTTTAGACTAAAATAGTTTAAAAACTAATTTGTTTCATGTGACTGTTTTATTTCAATTTATTTCCACATCTCAACGTATAACATCTGATCCTCTCACCCCGTATTATATTACTTTCACTGCTGTCACCATTGCTTCATTTCAGAACTGATTTCTAAAACTTTTATTTTTATCAACAATCACAGGGACTGTGGCCCAAAACTACTGTCTTAAAAGCTGGCTCTCTGCCTTTCTCAAGTTGCCATCCAACATGATTGGTCTGGTATACAACTAACTGGAATAAGAGGTTTCTCCCTAATATGTGCACTATAATTAACATGGAATCATACATTTTTAACAGCCAAAGACTAAGAATTATTCCATTAAATAAATATACTTTAGAATAATTCTGTAGAAGCACATACACATTAAAAGATGACGTGAAAGTACAGAGTGTAGCTACTTTTCTGTGCCATGTTACATAAATGAATGCATGTGCATTTCCATATATATATATATATATATATATATATATATATATATATATATATATATATATAGCAAACCGGGTCTGGATATATCATCCCAGTATTCTTACCCCCAGTATCCTTGACTCATAAGCTATATACTGCCTCTCTCTTTCCCTCTTCTAGCTTTCTTTTTCTAGCTTTAGCTACTATCTGCCTATTGTTTTACACTCCTTACTTCAATTATGTTTACTCCTAACCTCTATACTATAACCTTACATATGTCTTACAAGTCATATCTAATGTTTTCTTTCTACATATATTGTACATGGAATGTTTGCATAGTAAGTATTTTATACTTGGAATTTAATTACCATGTATAATATCACCACAGAAAAATCATCCGTTCCATCTCTGTATAGTATTGCTAAAGAATAATTACATGCTTGTATCTAGATGTCTTAAAATCCATCTGTAAAATGTATCTTTGTAAAAATAGTTGATTTATCATAATTATCTTATACGTATCTACTGGATCAATTCTCCCTGGCCCTCCACTAAAAATAAACTTTGCCCAGTTAGATTTTCCCAATCAATAAAGGTAGATAGATAGATAGATAGATAGATAGATAGATAGATAGATAGATAGATAGATAGATAGATAGATAGATAGATAGATTATTAAATATAAATAAATAAGAACATCATTGTGCCTTATCTGTGAAAAGCTATAGCTACTACCTTTGTTAATAAAGTGTTACACTTCTATGAAATACTCTTTCAGTGATTTACCCATGTAGAAATGATTACATGAGACAGCTGACCTTATTCATATATTATGAGTAACTAGGTGAGGATCTCAATGCATTCTTATCTGTTTTCAGTGGTAACCCCCCCAAGATTCAGTCATGTTAAATAGCTTACTTTGAGTTACAAATAATGTACGCAATAGTTAACTCCATGATAGTTGTTTATATGATGTAGTTTTTTCATAGGTCTTCCTTAACTATTAGACTTATATTAATAGCAGTTATGAACGTTAACAGCCAGGAGGGCAGAAGCTTTTCCACCCTGAATTCAGAGAGATGACTATATCAGTAATATAGAAATTGATAATTTGTTAATTGAAATGAGATTCTTCTTCTTCTGGCTTTTCCCAGTTAGGGGTCGCCAGAGTGGATCATCTGTTCGCTCATGATTGGCAGTGAAGTTTTACGGTGTTGAGTTACCAGCCTGGCACCCAACCTTCCATAGAAGGCACACACATGTGCACACTCACACCTAGGGCCAATTTAGAATGTCCAATCCACCTACTGCATGTCTTTGGGATGTGGGAGGAAACTGGAGCACCCAGAGGAAACCAACGCAACCACAGGGAGGACATGCAGACTCCGCACAGAAGGCACCCCAGCCGAGAATCGAACCGGAGAATGTCTTGCTGTGAGGCAGCAATGCTAACCACTGCACCACTGTGGCTGCCCATTAATTGAAATGAGATTATTTATTTCAGACTTAGACTAACTGGTATCAGGATTACTATCAAGAGAAGTTTATAAAATGTAACACTTAGTAAAATGTATCTTTGTAAAAATAGTTGATTTATCATAATTATCTTATACGCATCTACTGGATCAATTCTCCCTGGCCCTCCACTAAAATTAGGCTTTTCCCAGTTAGATTTCCCCAATCAATAAAGGTAGACAGATAGATAGATAGATAGATAGATAGATAGATAGATAGATAGATAGATAGATAGATAGATAGATTATTAGATAGATAAATAAATAAGAACATCATTGAGCCCTATCTGTGAAAAGCTATAGCTACTACCTTTGTTAATAAAGTGTTACACTTCTATGAAATACTCTTTCAGTGATTTACCCATGTAGAAATGATTACATGAGACAGCTGACCTTATTCATATATTATGAGTAACTAGGTGAGGATCTCAATGCATTCTTATCTGTTTTCAGTGGTAACCCCCAAGATTCAGTCATGTTAAATAGCTTACTTTGAGTTACAAATAATGTACACAGAAGTTAACTCCATGATAGTTGTTTATATGATGTAGCTTTTTCATAGGTCTTCCTTAACTATTAGACTTATATTAACAGCAGTTATGAACGTTAACAGCCAGGAGGGCAGAAGCTTTTCCACCCTGAATTCAGAGAGATGACTATATCAGTAATATAGAAATTGATAATTTGTTAATTGAAATGAGATTCTTCTTCTTCTGGCTTTTCCTGGTTAGGGGTCGCCACAGCGGAACATCTGTTCACTCATGATTGGCAGTGGAGTTTTATGGTGTTGAGTTACCAGCCTGGCACCCAATCTTCCACAGAAGGCACACACTCAAACCTAGGGCCAATTTAGAGTGTCCAATCCACCTACTGCATGTCTTTGGGATGTGGGAGGAAACCGGAGCACCCAGTGGAAACCCATGCAACCACAGGGAGGACATGCAGACTCCACACAGAAGGCACCCCAGCTGAGAAGTGAACCGGAGAACCTCTTGCTTTGAGGCAGCAACACTAACCACTGCACCACTGTGTCTGCCCATTAATTGAAATGATATTATTTATTTCAAACTTAGACTAACTGGTATCAGGATTACTATCAAGAGAAGCACTTATTAAAATGTGCTAAGCATTGGAGACTTACCTAACAAAACATGAATTTGACAGCACATATTAAAATTCAACTCTAGTCCGGATACGGGCCATTTTGAGAGTACAGTAAAATTCAGAACTAAATCAAAACTGTACCTTTTTTCTTTAGAATGACTTCAGAGCTTCCCAAGGAAAAACATGGTTACTTCAGCTGAGTTATTACCATAAGGGAGACTCCAAGCAAAGAAACTGAATTTAATTAAATTATTATGTTTACGGTCCTTCTGAAGAGGAAGTTACTTATCTAACCTAAGATTCTTGTGCAAATGATTCTCCATGCATCCATGGAATTGGGGCACTCCACAGAAAATATTTCACTACAAAATCAATGTACTAGAAAACATTCACAGAAGCAAAAACAGCAAAAGTGCGGAACCAAACTTATAAACCAAAAAAAAAAAAAACTTCACAATCTTAAACCACTTCAAAAAGCAATAGGAAACAGTAGTGAAAAAAACAAAGGAATTTTATTGATCAACACACTCAAAACCACCAGTTTACCGTTTTTGTCATTTCTACCAACGATAGATCTACAACAGACTACTTGGATGTTCTTTCACAGCAGGAATACAACTGAAGCAGATGAGGTACTGTTTTTGTCATTCTACATAGCACAATTGTGAAAGACTCAATTTAAATGCTGCTTCTGTAACTAGAGGTTCCTATTTTGACACTTTTGATTTTTTGGGTTGGTTGCAAAAACATTTAATTTTGACAGATGACTGAAAGTAATGATAGCTCTTGTGGTCTTGAGTTTAAAACTTGTTCCACAAGGGCTAAATTATTATAAATTTCCCAGGTGGTGTTGAATCTGATACATTGTTTTCTTTTTTATTTAGGTTTAATGATAGCAGCGGTTAGCATTGTTGCCTCACAGCAAGAGGTTCTCGGGTTCGATTCTCTGCTGGAGAGCCTTCTGTGTGGAGTCTGCATGTCCTCCCCACAGTCAAGTGACGTTAAAGACATGCAGGTAGGTGTGTGCGTGAATGGGTGTGCCTTCTTTGAAGGTTGGGCATCAGGCTGGAACCTCGTCACTGTAAAAATCCACTGCCAATCATTAGTGGACCGGAGTTCCACTGTGGCGACCCCTAACCGGGAAAAGCCGAAAGACATTACTAATGATTGTAAAATCACAAAACTCATTTCAGAAGTTAGTGATTTAAATGGGATATTAACAGTTGACTTCTGTTTTCCACATTGTTTGTGTCTTTCGGCTTTTCCTGATTAGGGGTCGCCACAGCAGAACTCCGGTCCGCTAATGATTGGCAGTTGATTTTTACGTACCTGCTTGCCTGACACACAACCTTCAATGAAGGTATGCCCATTCATGCATGTCTCCACGCAGAAGACACTCTAGCTGAGAATCGAACCAGACAGCGTCTTACTGTGAGGCGACAATGCTACCGCAGCACCACCACCGTGGGTATGAATATAAATATCGCCAGACTATTAACAAAGTAGATAGACATTTCAAGGTTGTGAGAAACAGAAAGAAAAAGAAATTAGTCTGTGACAGGTAACAGTACAATAAAACAGTAGCATATCCTACTTTCAAGTTAGGACCAAATGATTTCAACACTAGGCCTAGTTTTAATAGTTTTAACAATGTTTTTTTTCTGGTAATGGTGAAGAGAAAATCTTAGAATAAGCAACAGGACAACTTGAGTATATTACACAGTCCATTTGGCAGGATGACACAGAAGAAATTGTCTCTTCAGATGGTCCCTCCCCTCCGCAGATCTGAGAGGATAGTGAACCAATGTTCCAAGGAGAGGAAACAATTATGCATCCATTATAGTTCATTCGCCACAAGAAGGACCTATAGCAACTCCACAGAGGTTCCAAAAGGGAATGGGAGGAAGAAGAGGAAGAGGAAGGAGGGATAATTAGTCATATTAATTGAAGTCAATGAAGACACTAATAAATTGATGACCAAGTATGGGTTATTGTAGTATCTCAAAAAAGTTACAAAATTTCCAGCTATAGTAATTTTGAAATTACACCTGTAGTTTTGAAATTACACCTGAATATTTTTCTTTGTTTCAAAAAAGGTTCACTTTTGTACCCAATAAGAATTTTGATATTGTTGATTCTATTCTTGGATTCAAGTTATTCACTAGGAAATTAAACTTAGCCCTATATTTTAAGAGGTTCCATAGTACATGATCAAAGACACTTTTCTTCGAACGTGTAATATTCAAACCCAAAACATCAAAAACATTAAACTGTGAACGGCCACATCTACAAATTTTTTCCTAGGGAAAATGTTTGGTTGGTCATTCTCGTGGTTTGCCCTTTTCCCCAATGTTGACCGATCTTGGAGTTGGTATATTTAGTTACGAGGAGGTGTGGGGGCACAGCCCCCCATGTCAGGGAGTGTGGGGGTGAATCCCCCCACTTGATTAGGATTGCGAAGTTTGTGTTGTTTGTTTGAGGCCTTGTGAATTTTTTCCCTAGGAAAAAACTTGCAGACGTGGCCATTCACGGTTTAGTGTTTTTATTGTTTTGGTTTCAAATATTATGCGTTCGAAGAAAAGACACTTTGATTGCATAATATAGACCCTTTTAATGAATATGCAAGAGCTGAAAGTGTTACAACTGGTTTATGTACAAAGAAAATCACTTTTAATCCACCCATGCGCCCATTACTGCAGGCTGTTAAAGCAGCATGTATTTCCAAGATGTACAAAATCAAATGCACAAACAACAAGCATGTCAGTCACCACTTGGAATATGCAGAATTTATGTTAATGAAAAAATGATGTTAAAAAACACTTGAAACCCAACAAAGGTGGAGGTGTGGTGATTTTTAACTCCTTGATTGCATTAGTGTTATTTGTAATATTTTAAATGATGACAACACTTATTTTGTGGTTTAAAGGCTCAACTTCTGAGAGACTTGCTTGGCTACAAACATCTGCATTAGAAGGTGAAGCTAAGTGAAACTTGCAGTAGTGTATTTTAGTCTTCTGTTAAGTACAAACTTGCAGTTTTAAAAGTACTGTATTTTCATTTTTCTGTTTCCTAATTGTGTGTTTCATTGAACAGTGTGCTGCATGTCTCTCTGCAGTTAGTTCCCCACTACTCACCCACCCGCCCTGTTCTTGTGTTGGTATTAGTGTTGGTGGCTCTGGAATTGCCCGCCCCTCCTGTAAGTCTGTATTAGAACACTACTCCTGGGTCCATCTCATTTGCTCACTTAACTGAGTAGAGTGAGATCATATTCTGAGTCTAGTGTTCACTCTACTTAATACAGACAAAAGATTTGAGAAGGCCAACCCACTTAGGTTTGTCCTTCCTCTCTCCTTGTACTTAAAAAGAATTGCACTTTATTTATCCACTTTTACTGTACTTGTGTTTCCTCCTACTTTATTTTGCTTTTCTTAAAAGTACTCAATTTTATTTATTCTTCTGTATTTATTACTGCTCGGTAGTAGCCTGATTAAATTGTAACTGTTATTCTAAGTCTTTTGGTTTAAGCACTTGGGCTTCATACAGGCTTTTTGCATTAAGAAAGTTTGTGGTCTACACTGTTGTGGCAGGACAGGTAGCTTACATCCTTCTAAGCTAGGAATTGCTGATTGGAGGCCCATTGTCTGCTATTCTAAACGTGTATTAGTTCTGGCTTAAGCACTTGGGCTTCAGGCCAGTTATTCTACATTAAGAGGCTTTGTGGTCTACACTCTTGTGGGAGGAGAGGCTGGATTCAGCCCTTCTGAGCTGGGAATTTCTGGTCACAGGCTTATTGTGCCTGCTTATTTGAACTGTTTCTTTCTGAAATTGGTGTGCCTTGTTGCTGTAGCATAGACCAGATTCAGGCCTGCTGAATCTAGCTTTGTTTGTATAACTTGAGCACTGATCCATGCCATCTTTTTTGGAGAAGGTTCCCCTGCAACCTAGTAGCAGGAGTGTGCAGTTAGAACTTGTCTGATTGAAGACTGCTGGAACAGGGCTCAGTTTTGAGCATTTTTCTGGTTAATTGAGTGACTTGTTTAAATCAGTTTGTTTGTTTTCTATTGTTTTTCTAGATATATATATATATATATATATATATATATATATATATATATATACACACACACACACACATATATATATATATATATATGCATATATATATATATATATATATATATATATATATATATAAAATTGCACTTTATTCATCTGCTTTTGCTGTATTTGTGTTTCTTCCTACTTTATTACTAGGGGCATTGACTACAACTCTAATCTGCAATATATAACAAAAAGTATCCTTTTCTGTGCATTTAAAGTGTTTTTTGATTGTATCTGCTTTATATTCTGAAAAAAAAAAAAAAAACAGTACTTGTTTCCCGCCTTTCTAAGCTAGTAAAGTCCAGTTTTCAGGTTAGTGCAGAATTCAGGGCTGTGTTTGCCCATACCTGACTTGCATAGAAGGAAGTTTCTCTGTTCACCTGTGAGAGAGAGGAGCTTTGAGCAGCCTATCTGTCTCTGGAGGAGTGGTTTCAGCCCAGACATTAGTAGTTTATTGGCCATTTTGGGCTAATTTCTATCTCTTTCATTTCCCTGCTATAAATGCTGCATTTGTCCAGTATTGCACGCTGGGCAGTGCCGTTTAGCTAGGGTAAAACTATTCCCGGCTCCACAAAGTCTCCTATTCAATTTTTCCCTTAGAACTAGACAACCTTTCAACTTAAGCACTCAAGCCATTCATTTATCAGCCCGGCACTTACTCAAAACTTATAGCAAGCACTTATAAACCCTAGCACTGGACCCTCCTGTACTGTACAGAAGGACAAGGCTTCCTATTTGACCTTACCAGCCATCCAGTAAAACAGTTCACTGTATCCAGGTATGTCCAAAGGGCAGTTTCAGGTGTACTCTCCAGTCCAACTGGTGAATCTGGGCATTTTGAGGCAAAGTTACAACTGCCTCATGTACATAGACAACACTCTCCTCCTACCACCAAACACTAATACATGCGAGAGATGCAATTATACAGCCAAACTGGAGGCTAAGCTATCTCAACCCAAGACTGGATCAGACAGTCAAGAGGAGAAGGGAAATACTTGCGTCACACTACCAGTCTCACATAGACCCATTAAACCAGCACTGGCAAAAAACACACATAAATACATGAAAACATACTCGGAGGCTCTAAATAAAAATCTGCAAAACCAACAGAGACATCCAAAGCAAACATCCAAGCAACCTCCACCTCCCAACACAAACTATGAAACAAATACTTCACAAAACCAGTGTGCCATGCAATCACAGCCCTTAAGGCAATGAAAAATGTATTTTATTGTGCCAAAAGCACTGTGCTGTTACTCTGATGCTTACTGTGGTTCATTTGAAGTCTTCTTAAGACACTCAGTCTTGATGGCTGGATTCTGCTGAAATCAAAGTCTGGTTCACAGTCTATATACTTTGCAGCACCTGCCTTTAAGAGCAGTGACCAATAACTTTTTATAATTAACCACATGTACTTCTGTTACAGCTTCAGAAAATGTTCTACTTTACGTCTCATATAGTACAGATGATGTGAGAGATATAACATTTACCTCAGGACAAAATGTGTCCCTACCATTACCCCTAACATAACTGGAATTAATACAGACTTTATATATTTTTTTAGTTAAACACACACCCTCTTGGTTTTGGAAAGATACTGCCTTGATGATGCAAATGCTGACACATCTGTTCTTGTGCAAATGCTGATAAGTGGAGAAAAGCATATTTTTAAGGAAACACCTTGTGGATAAACTTTCTTAGAAAAGCATATTTTTTAAACTTTCTTAGTAAAATGTATTTTTCAAGAAAATGCCTTGTGGATAAACACATGTCCTGTTAAAGAAAGCAGATTAGGTTTTTTTCTGATATATCCTGTTTTTTTTACATTCTTGCCAAGTCTGTAAGAAGTCAGCTTTCTTGATGTGTGTGTAATACACTCATAAGCAAGTTCCTTATTTTTAAGTCACAATCATTTAGTATGGATGCTAATCACATATTGCTAAACTCTATTTCTCCATTTAAGCAAGCTTTATTTTATACTTATTTATGTTGCATATTTGTAGCAAAGTTACTTTTAACCTTAATATCTTGTTGAGCATAATCTTACAGGCAAAATAACATACCCAACATACTAGTAATAGGTGACTCTATAGTCATGCACACTGACATCCCACTCACTAGGCTGAATAAGGAGAAGGTTACTGTTAGCTGCCTGTCGGGTGCCAGGATCTACCACATAACACAAGCACTCAGGTCACTCCAGAACAAGTACAAATATGACTCTGTCATTGTCCGTGTTGGTGTGAATGACCTAAGCCATACCTCCCTGGACTACATGAAAAGAGACATGGAGGAGCTTTCTGATCACGTAGCCCAGGTCAGTATGACCCTGGCCCTGAGTAGCATCCTGCCCTCACCAAGAATGATACCATGGTATAAAGAAAGAATTTTCGATTTCAACAATTGGCTAAGTTTCCTGGTGTCATTCAAAGGGGATCCAGTGTCTGTCCGCTTGGGATGACATGCTAGACAAGCCACGCTGCTTCAGTAGAGACGGCTTGCACCTGTCACCCTTAGGCTTTTGAATACTGGCCAAGACTCTTGCCACCCCCATAGTGCCTTTTTTAGACAAGGCTCAAAAGACAAATCCACCACCATAGATAGCACAAGTAACAAAAAACTGAGGGTAATGCTACTCAATGCCAGAAGTCTAAACCTCAAAATGCACGCACTCAAGGCACTCATCAGTATGAAGAAAATCGATATATGTGCAGTAACAGAAACCAGGTTTAAGGCTCCAGAGACCACCCCAGCACTACCACGCTACAACTCATACCATACATTTCAGCCACAGAACCCAAACCGAAATACAAAAGACGGGGGCGTATCCATATTCATCAAGGATACCCACACCTCCATGTTAGTGGGACAGCACGATGCTTCACAGATCATCCATGTGCAACTAACAATGGGCAAAACTGCAATTCAAATTATAGCTTGCTACAGATCACCCACCATGTCCCAGGACCCCCATTCTACATTTCTGGAAACACTGGGAAACATAAAGGTCCTACCAAACACCCTAATATTGGGTGATTTCAATTACCCAAGCATTAACTGGGAGAACTACTCAAGTACTAACTCCCTTGCCCAACATTTCCTAGAATTTATAAACTCAAACACCCTGGTTCAACTGGTCAACACTCCCACCAGAGGTGACAACATACTGGACCTGGTCATCACCAACATGGGCTACTGGTGTTCCACACTGGAGGTCAACCCCTCGCTGGTTAGATCTGACCATAAACAAATCACTTTGGATATCCATATTCTGCCCCCACCCCTGGACAAGGAAACCACTGTGAAAAACTTTTCAAAAGTAAACTTCACGTTACTTAAGACCAAGGTGGAAAGTTTCAAAGCCCCCATGCTAAAGAATAACACTGACCAAGCTGAAAATCTTTTACTAATGTATTCTACAGGCACCTACAAGAATGCATGGATTGTGCCACCCCAAGCAAAAGCAAGACTCACTCTTCCAAGAAAAGGAAACCAGTCTGGTGGACTCCTGCCATAAACATGCTATATAATAGAAGGAGGAAACTAGTACAGACAAAAGTAAAATCCCAGGAAGGGAAGACAACCATGATTAGTATCAGCAAGAAACTATGTTCCCTCATAAAATCATCCAAGGTGAGCTTTGAAAGAAAAATTGCCAAGGACTCCAAAGATAACCACAAGGCATTCTTTAACTATGTCAAGAGTCTAAGTGGCAATGCTCAGAACTGCTCGGAGTTAGTGCAGAATGGCACAAAATACACTAAACCGACTGATATCGCCATCATCCTGGCAGACAGGTTCAGTGCAAAATTCACCCCCCTCTCGCCCCCAAAATGGCCGATACCCATACCAGAAGAATGTAGAGTCCCTGAAATCATAGACACTCAGGTTAAAACAGCCCTCTCCAAAGCCAAAAACACAGCATCAATGGGACCAGACAGTGTCCCAGGCTGTGTCCTACATGAGCTCAAAGACAAACTAACCCCTCACCTAAACACACTGTTCAAACTCAGCCTCTCCACAGGCTACGAACCCATAGAGTGGCACACAGCAATGGTTATTCCACTCCACAAAGGTGGAGCCACAACAGACCCCAGGAACTATCGCCCTATATGCCTGATTAGCTTGGTCTGCAAGGCTATGGAGTGCATCATCATGGAACTCATTAACAGAGACACTGGGTACCTCCAAACACTAGACCCTGCCCAGTTCGGCATTCTTAAGGGCAGATCATGCCTCCTAAACCTGGTGGACTTGTTTGAGACAGTTACCAAGGATATAGACGAAGGAACGGTGGTACACACAGCCTACCAAGACCTCACTAAGGCCTTCGACACCATTCCCCATTCTGGTATTATAGACAAACTAAACAAACTATGAACAAAAAAAAAATATGAAAAATGAAAAAGGTGGACTCTCTCCAGTAGCCTTTCAGAGGCCAAAAAACAGTTCAATAGAATGATAAAATCAACAGATAAAAAAAACGTTTATTAAGCTAAACACAAGCTTTTCGTCAGTTTGAAAAAAAACAACTTATTCAGAATGGATACAACGTCATCCAGTAAACCCCCCCCCATATATCCCTTCATTTCCTGTCACATGGTCACATTAAAATACATTAAAATACAAAATTACATTGCAATATTGAGACAACTTATGAGAACAAAAAATTACATGTATATAATTACTATTCTATGATAAAACTCATTAAGTATATCATTGATGCACTAAATCAACCTAGACGAAAAAATAAAATGTAAATAAAACATAAATAATGGATCCCAATGGCTGCGGCCACAAATCATTACCTGCATGGAACTACAAAGCCCCTGAATAATGTACAATTGGTAACTACTTGGTTTCATGCTACATGTTTTATGCTTTGTGTTTTATACTTCATATTTTGTATTTATTTTTATTTTATATATTATGTTATACAGAATCCTGTAAGCTAATAATGTACTATCCCCAAACTCCTATGTGGCCTTGAAAAAAATCTCCTAAGTGAATACTACCTCTATCTATAAGATATATAATAAACTTAAATATAACCAAGAAATAGCAGCAAACAATCCGATGACCATCCAAAGGTCGTAGTCCCAAACTTAAACGAAAATGAGTACAAAACTAGACACGACCACCACGAAATAATAAAAAGCCAGTCTTTATTAAAAATGATAAGCGCTTTCTCATGCAAACCTAGCACGCTTCATCAGATCTTACTACAGCTACCAAAACCACACATCTAAATACAAATACATTTAATTGAGTAATTGAATAATTGCAACAATTAATCAGCAAGTAAAACCTTAAAGCAATAAGCTCATATAGTGCAGAAATAAAATAAACCAAAACCAAAACTCATGGATTAGATATGCAGACTTTCAAGTTTATATAATAGAATGAAATTAATTTACTTCATATAAGTGTATTTAAAACATCAACAATGATAAATATGTAGCATTCCATAAATCGTAATAAATATATATATATTAAAAGTAACAATTAAAATATATTAACTACCAACGCTGGGATTCAGTGTCTAGTATTTACGAGCCTCCAATACCGGCTTAATATTAAAATGTATATTCAATCCTGGTTCAACATGAGCCCTTAGTTTAAAAATCCAGGAGAGTTCAACATATTCCAAATAATTCATGTTATTGCCCCCTCTAACATTTCTATTCACCAACTGCAACACCCTGAATCTAAAGCTATGGTTTGGATACTCAACCACATGTTTAGCCAGTGCATTATGTAAATCCTGTTTATTTATATCATAAATGTGATTATAAATTCTATCCTTCAATTTCCTAGATGTAATCCCCACATAAAATGCAGTACAATGTGTACAAGTTGCTAAATATATCAGATTCTCACTGCTGCAACTGGCATAAAACCTGGGTGTAAAGACATATTCAGTAGTTGGATGTTTAAAATTCTGTTCCTTCACTATAAACTTACACATCTTACAATTGTTGCAACTATATGTACCTAACTTATTTGTCCGGAAAAAGTCCCTTCGTGTATATGGGCATTCTTTACATAGAATCCTTTTTAGACACTTAGTGTTCCTATAGGTAAATTTGGGAGTAGGACCTACTATAGTCAATACTTTAGAATCAATTGTCAATAGCTTCCAATTTTTCTTGATAATATTTACTATTCTGTTATTATCATTAGTATATCTGGTTGAAAAAGTAACTTGAGCCTGACATTGTGGATTTATCCCATAGTTAGTGTTCATACCGCTATTCCTAGGAGTCAATCCATCTAAAACAATGTTGTGAATTTTGTCCACCATAGTGCTATGATAGCGTCTATCAAAGAATAAGGTACGCATAGTATTTAATTCAGTTTGCATGTTTGCAGGATCACTGCAAATTCTGGTGATTCTAATACACTGTCCCTTGACAATATTGGGGAAGACAAACCTAGGATGCATGCTGGTATAATGCAATAATGTATTCTTCCAGCATGGCTTCCTGAATAGAGATGTGGAAATATTACCACTATGGTCCTTAATTATACTAATATCTAAAAAATCAACCTGATTATATGAAAAATCCAGGGTAAACCTTAGAAAACTCGTCGTTGTTTCCAAATAACAAATAACCAAGAAATACTAAAAATGTGTATATTGGAGACTAGTGCTGTCAATGAATACAACTAGAACTGTTTAAAACTGTACTTCATATATTAAATAAAATCCTGTGGGCTATCCAATATACACATATTTAGTATTTCTTGGTTATATTTAAGTTTATTATATATCTTATAGACAGAGGTAATATTCACTTAGGTGGTTTTTTCAAGGCCACATAGGAGTTTGGGGATAGTACATTATTAGCTTACAGGATTCCATATAACATAATATGTAAAATAAAAATAAACACAAAATATGAAGTATAAAATACAAAGCATAAAACATGTAGCATGAAACCAAGTACTTACCAATTGTACATTATTCAGGGCTTTGTAGTTCCATGCAGGTAATGATTTGTGGCCGCAGTCATTGGGATCCATTATTTACATTTTATTTACATTTTATTTTTTCGCCTAGGTTGATTTAGTGCATCAGTGATGTACTTAATGAGTTTTATCATAGAATAGTAATTATATACATGTCATTTTTTGTTCTCGTACGATATCTCAATATTGCAATGTAATTTTGTATTTTAATGTAGTTTAATGTGACCATGTGACAGGAAATGAAGGGATATATAGTGGGGTTATTGGATGACGTTGTATCCGTTCTGACGAAGTTTTTTTTTCAAACTGACGAAAAGCTTGTGTTGAGCTTAATAAACATTTTTTATCAGTTGATTTTATGGTTCTATTGAACTGTTTTTTGGCCTCCGGAAGGCTACTGGATAGAGTCCACCTTTTCATTTTTCATTAGTTTTTTTGGTTAGTAGTTTGTTTTGTGTGTTTGTTCCAGATGGAAACAGCTCCAGTTTCACCATCCAGATTATCGGTAGAGGAGGAAGCGGGTAATTTAACCCAGTTAATCGAACTGCTCACTCAGAAAGTGAACATCTTATTCAATCGTTTGGATGGTATTATGAGTTCTCAATGGAGTGCAAGGACTAATGCCTCTGGTGTGTTCAATGGGTACAGCGTTGAGGGGAATGGGGCAGGTAGCTCAGTTGTGTCTCCTGCAGAGCTTCCTGGTCCTCCTGCATTCGATAGTGGGCCCAATCATACCAGGGGAGCTAACGAGATGACAGGAGTGGGAATCAATGGCGAACAGCTGATTGATGGTGTACGTATGTGAGGGGCAACAACACTCCAGTCTTCCGGGGTACTTACGGCTGTGAACAACCTCCTAGAAACTTCCAATTTGAATCAGTGGTTTAGTCGTTCTTTTTCTTTCCATGGCAATCAAGCAAACAATGCTATGGAACAAGGTATGATTACTGAATTAGATTTACCTACTAAATTACATTTGTTTGACCAAAATCTAATGAGATTAACAAAAATCCAGTTGGAGGTAGAATACTTTGAAGAATGCAAGTGGTCCAAAGTAGTCCCCAAGGGCCTAAGGTCTTGGCAATACCCCACAAGGTTGGTGGAAGGATCAGACTTCCACATGGATTTAATTCAATTGTTTGACAGGCATGGGTTCGAACTTTTGAATTTGATGAGTAAACATTACCAATTAGCTGCTGATGGCTTGATTATCGAAATAAATACACTGGATGGGGATATAAAAAATGATTTAAACTTTCATCGGTACCGTTTTGATTATGAACGGACTTTCAGCAGTATCGATCAGTATATATCTAAAATTACGACTAACAAGACTAAAAAGTTACATAGAGATGTAAAGGCTTATAAAGAGGGTACTGCTTATCTTAAGTCACCTCCATCCCAAGGGAATTTCTTGGCTTATACCACACACCAACCAGATGGTTCCAACCCAGCTGATATGGGGATGGGAGCAAGAACTAGTAGTTCTCTGAATTTACATTTGGATCCTACAGTTTTGGATGAACCGGTCTGATGGAGTGAACGGCTGGCTTCTCAGTATAGGACAAACATCTCTATCCAGAAGGTGGAGGATCAAAATTTTCAGAAAATAACCTCAGACCAATCCTCACACCAAGGCCGGAAGCCCAGGAACAGGTCAAGAAACAGGAGGAACTAGACCTAGTTAACATTGATAACGGACAACTTCAAATGTGTCCATGTGAAATTATTATGAACACTGGTTTGGACTTTAAAATCTACAATTTTTCTGACTACTTTTACCAGTGAGTTAGTTGAATTGTTAGCAAAAGGACTTTCCTTTCTGCCTTCCAACGGGGCTGATTTGGCTAAAACCATTATAGAATTGAAATTATTTGTCAGAAAACTTAATTTGCAGCTTTTATTGGGTAATTTAACGGGGGACAAGGGTGATTTTTTTTTTTGTTTCCAGTACTTATAATCCACCTTTATATCCTTTGTTGGAATTACTCGAACAGATCTGTGAACTTGACATACACCATTTGTTGTGTCAGCCTTACCTGGTTACACTTGTGCTAAGAAGCAGAGTTTAACTTCCTGAAGAACAAGCCCCAGGATTCATGAACCTTGCGCCAGGCGCACGCATAGCGTAGGCACCACAACGCCAGATATGGCCGCCGAGCGATTCAGGTAAGATCCAATTCCACGTGCACTACCGGTGTGCGCCTGAGTTGTGCCGCCTCCGGCGTAGGTATGTTAAACACCCCATGTGTGGTATTGCACCATGCAAATGAAGGCATATAGCGATCCACGAAGTGGCGCAGGCGTAGCATAAGGGCACGGCAATGTAAACCAAAAAAAAATGGTTCACATATATCCAAACATGACATAGGAGTAACGGAAGGCTGTCAACGTCAGGTATCATACAGTTGCAATATGCCAATGGCGAAAGACACCGAGAATGTCAAAAGAAAACATGCACAAAATGTAAATAATGACATAAATGGTATGTCCGCAGAAACCACAGCAGAACCCCAGGACATGTCCGCGGAAGGTGCGAAACAATGAAATAATATGACAATGTTCACAGCCACAATACACCATAGTATGCATGGAAAGCCACAACCACAGCGCAAGGGTTGCCAAGGAGTGGTGGCAGTGTTCGGCGCCGTAACTATGTATTAGTAGTCAATGCCATGCAAATGAGGCAGATAATAGTGAATCGCAAAACCCCCACCGGCGTAAGGCTGCACCAAACGGCGCAGCGGTAATACACCGAGGAGTGGCCCAGAGGGAATACATGTCAACCGCAGAGGGGTGTGCCACTGTAGGAGGAAGCACATTGGAGCCCAGCAAACATGGGCTGTACAATGCACATCACAGCAGCAGGACCGGCGTGTGGGGAAATAGTTGCGCTGAGAGTACACAATGCGCGCAGAGATGCATGTGCACGAGGATGACTACATTTCCCTAACCCAGTCATGTGACGGCCGCCCCGTCAACAACAACGGATACAGGAAGGTGATGCGGAGAATATGAGGAAATGCGGAAGCAGTGTAATTGGAGTCGTAATGAGCAATCAACACCAATCAACCCACGAAGGGCAATTGGCGGCAGCTGACAACTCTGCATGCAGAAACCCGCAAAACGGGAAAGGGGAGGCATATGAATGCAAAGAAAGTAGGGGATGTAGCAGAATTGGAAAGAGTGAAGAACCGATACAGCACAGCCAAGTAGAGAGGTAGCATAACGGCGGCGGCAGACAAAATGCATGATATGCCATGTCCCAGAAATGACACATGACAGGGCTCTGCAGGATGCAATCCAGGAAATAGTAGGTGCAACGTGCAGAAACAGTAAGGTAAGGTCTAAAGCTAAACCAATGCAGGCAAGTGTAATGTAACACCAAAGGCAACAGCGTTGCAGTGCCAATGGTAAAACACGGAAGATAATCCACAGATACGGCCGCACAGACACACCCAATGACATCACCGGGTGTACAGCACAACAGTATAAAGTGTGAATGCACACAACACACAGCACATATTCCCAAATGCCGCACTTTAGGTGTAAACACACGGGGAACTTTTAAAATGTATATGTTGGGTGCCGCCGTGGCCGTGATACATCAGCGTGTGTCAGAGACAGATGGAGTTGCGGAGGAGGGTGCCGACAACTACCATAGGCCTCAGAGGAGAAGGAGAGTGTTCAGACCAAGGGTAACCTACCAGGGGCTTCAAGACCTGGAGATAGTAGAGCGTTACAGGGTGGACAGGGACACGTTACAGCAAATAGCGGAGCTGTGCTGGCCACGCCTGAGAACAAGAAACAACAGAGGGGAGCCCATCCCAGTGGACACAAAGGTATGTGTAAGCTTGCGAATACTGGCTACAGGTACCTTTCAAAGGCCAACCGGGGATATAATGGGCATCTCACAGGCATCAGCATCCAGGGTACTACACCAGTTTCTGGATGCCATGTTACGACATGCCCATGAGTATATATACTTCCCCAGATCTCAGGAGGAGTTGGCTAGCAATATGCGCCACTACCACCATGTGGCACAATACCCGGAGGTACTGGGTGCGATAGACTGTACGCACATACAAATCAAGTCACCACCTGGGGAGCAGGGTAGATGCTACATAAACTGCAAGGGATTCCCCTCCATCAATTGCCAGGTTGTGTGCAATGCGCAGGGCATTATCATGGATGTGTGTGCTGGCAGCCCTGGAAGCTACCACAACTCCCATATCTGGCATGCCTCACAGCTGTATCAGGTATTCACCAGGGGGGACATCACACAAGGCCACCTTGTGGGGGATGCTGGCTATGCACTGGAGCCGTGGATGATGACACCCATCAGAAATGCACACACACACATGCAAGAATGCCATAATGAGGCACACGCACAAACCAGAATAATCATAGAGCATGTGTTTGGGATGCTGAAATCACGGTTCCTGTGCTTGGATACATCTGGTGGAGCCCTGCAGTACTCTCCAGGCACATGTGCCCACATATTCATAGTATGTGCCATGCTACATAATATGATCCTGCGGAAACAGCTGCTGCAGGGACATAATGGTGAAGGGCCACAAAGCCCACCACAACTGCCAAGGCAAGCACAGGCACAGAGGGTTCAGCACCATGAACACACTGTGCCAGCCCCAGTAGGCAGACGGAGGCGTACCCAATATGCCTATGCCCTGGCAAAGAGGGAACTTATAGCACATACTCTGACAGCGTAGGCCCCATGGACTGACACCTCCCTACCTGCACACACAGTGAAATGGACGGCACACAAACATGGCCGCCCGTAATGTGTACCGTATGGGTGGTCCCATGTGTGACTCCAACATAGGTAGCACCCAAACACTGCACACCCAACAGCCAGCGGAGCATGGAACGCCAACACCTTAACCGTGCGGTCCTACAGCAGACGGCGTTGCCGTATGCTGCCACGTTCGCCGCAAGGTGTATACATATGTACATATGTGCATACACAGATATGGAGATGATATCATTACACACATAGAAATATATGTACACATACACATATATAAAGTACAACAGGTAAGACAGGGAATCAGAGGGATGCAAGGTGACAGAGAAGTAAGACGCGATATCTGTACATAGTAAACATAGTGAACGACAACCTGAGTATCCGGGAGGGTTGACAGAACAGGGAACGCCACCCATGGAAAGGTCAACCTACCTAAATGCATAATCGCGAGTCGGGATGATCGCCAGGCCACGGTACAGTAACAGTACATGTGCGGGTAACATTATTAGGATATGAGGGCGGAGGTAGACACCGCCACCGGTGATGCGGGCAACGCAGGTACTGTGTGCAACCGTCCCTGTGACAGTGGCAGTATGTGTATGTGTGCGGTGAGGGTGTCGTGTGTTCCGCTGTGCGAGTGTAATGTGTGTGCCACTGTAAAATGTGTATGTAGGTGACATGTGACAGGCGGAGTGGAATGACATGTGTAGGCATACAGTATAGGAACCACAGGCGTATGTACAGCAGTACCCCCAAAGTAGTACTGAGAGCCCTCCTGGCTAGGCATGGCGACGTAAAACGATGCAAAGCGAAAATGTCCCAGAATGTACCACAGGACTATAGCCAACATGAAATGCAAAGGACGTATGTACTAACCATGACCGTATGTATGACACTGATATGTTAATTGCAAAACGATACGTCGGCAACGTTACACAGCAATAGTCATGTACCGCGGAAATATGCATGTGCTACCCCGGCACCGATCGTGGCTACGTATCGGCCCGTAAACACCGCTGTGTGTTCTACGAGTGTCAAACAAGCAATCGCCACCCGAATAGGTGGCAACCGGTAGCATACAGGCCATCCCAAGTACAGGACCACAATGACCGTAAATATCCGGGACAAAATGCCAAGGGATAGTCGGCACGTACAAACAACCGCAGATATACTACCGATGTGACGGAGGAATACATGCAGGAAGCACACATGCAGGCGATACCGACACCAGACGACATCAACACAACCTACACCTCCCAGAACAACAGACAGGTAACTTGCAGCTCCCCAGGCAGGGATGGAGCACACACACAAGCATACCGTGTATGTAGAGATGCAAGGCCCACAACCCGTACCCATCACCCACAACCGCCGATATACCCCATCGCACATATCAAAGGGATACAAGCCGCAATAGCAGCACAAATATACAGGCAGTCAATGACAGCGGCATAACCGCAACATCTCGCGTGGGATACACTATCAGCAGCGGATGCATACCTGCATCCGTTGTTTAAAGGAATACAAGAGCTATGTTACACATCCGAATGCAAAACGCCATCGACAGACGCCGCCAAGACAGGGACACCCACATGTCGAACATAATACCATACCCAACACACACAATCCACGGCTAACACCACTGCGAAATGTACCTGACGCCACACATAGCGGCTGCAGTCACACATAACATAACACAATACAGACCATCTCCACGAAGGTAGTGCAAATAACCAATGCCCAGGCGAGGAATGAACCATGCCCTAGTTACGATGCGTACTGTACGAATGGAGTAGATGCACAGGTGATATGCGCACAAGTACACACCGAGGAACAGCTATTGGTGTGATGAACCCACATGTCGCAGGTGACGGCGGATATAAGTAAGACTCCTAGGATATTCAAACTGTATGCTCATACCGAACCACAAATAAAAAACGGATCGAGTGAGAGACAACGCTATAGCGAGACTCGCAATGGAAAACAGAAGGAAACACAGGAAAGGTATGTAGAACCCACGAGATGTACTGGTGTGTAACGCATGATGTGTATGACGAAGCTGCACTGTATGTGAACGGTGTTTGTAAGTAAGGATACCTGTCCATAAAGCAGAGAGTGGTGAAAGGTGGTTATGTAGTGCTATCCCGCTGAGCATACCAACGACTGTGGACACCGTGTGCACAGCAGTGGGACATCATGTACACAGCCGGGATAACCCAAGGGCTGCCACAGGGGGGCAAACACAGAACAATGCCACCACCCACGCCGATGCTGGCAGTGGATGTCCAACAAGGAAGTGCCACAGCAGGGGATAGGACATGTATGTATACTGTCACAGCACACATGTGTATGGGCATATACCGTCGATGTCATACGTAATGTGCATGACGTGCACGTATGCCTCGCAGTAGGGGTTACTATGTCAAGTATGTGTAATGTAAAGCTGTCATGGTGGATATGACAGACATCATACACAGTATCACAGGCATAGCATGCATAATGGAGGTATGGCCCAGTGTTATGTACACTAACAGGATATGTATGGCCTGTACATATGGGACAGAATAGTAGCAGAATAGCCACCCGAAATGGAAGGAACACCAAGTAACCATGTCCAAACGATCTGTAGCAGGTGCAATGTGTGCAACAACGAAGTCCGGCAGGTCCATGTGTAAACACATGTGCAGTGTACACAGTAGTGTCACCTCCCCATGGTAGTGTCCACTGAACAGCAGAGGTGGATGTCAACTGCATGTCTACACAGTACTGCTGCTGTGGTGGTACCATGACTATGTGTCACCCTATCAGCAAGGGAGCTATCACATGACCAGTGCCACAGTGTGTCCCTGTGGGATGTGCACAGGACCTACGTTCCACAGCATGGTGTGTGTCGTGTCTGCGGAAGTAACACAGAAGCCCAGGCCATGCAATGTGGCATGTGTGCACATATGCAGGAGTGCATCATTCACCCCGCCCACTGCAATTGCCATGTATGAGTACTACATGCATCACTAATGCGGAGGACATGGCCCATGTCAGAGTAGATGACACCCTGTGTAA